>NC_080393.1:16048538-16210621 GCF_028751815.1 Salvia miltiorrhiza | reverse complement strand
TCTTGCCTTGCACATGACATAGGAACTAAAGAAATAATAAAGCACATGCTCAATTCTAATGAGGATTTCTTTCCTTTCATATTATTACTTCGGTTTTCAAAGCACTTTTTATTTGTCAAGTCTTTATTTGCAATATATAGTGACAGGTTCAAGATTTTGAGCGGAACGGATTGAATCTTACCTCAACCAAGAAGGAGGAATTGCAACGTTTGAGGGCTCAAATAGATGAGCTAAGTATGCGATACATTCAAAATCTGAATGCTGATAGTACAGTTGTTCTTTTCAATGATATGGAGCTAGCTGGCTTGCCTCCAGAGTTCCTTAAGGTTTGCAACTAATATGTTCTTTCATTCAGTTGCTGCTTTCCTCATTTTAAATCATAATTTTATTCCTTAACGTTTTTTCTTTGACCTCTGTTATTACATCATTACGGTTGGTTATAAAAATGTATGTTTGTTAAGTGTAAAGAGTGATTTATTGTCTTGAAAGCACTAGTCTAGCTGCATTAGTGTCTTTGCTGCTAATCATGTAACAAGTACTCCATGACATCCTTGTTTTTTCAGGGCTTGGATGTTGATGACAGTGGTAAATTCAAGGTTCTATTAAGAAGCCATCACGTGTCACCCATCTTAGAGTTATGCAAGGTAGAATCTCAAAGAATGTGACTTGTCTATGACCTTTTATTGAAGCAGCCAAGTCACCTGTTATCTCACTACATCATTTGCTGAACCTCTTTTAGACAAAGCCTTTTTCTTCCACCTCGTTTCATGAGTGTTGATTACAAAAGGGTAACTTATGCCGTATAACTGATTTTGTGTTTCCTAATTTTTTAACTGACTAGGAACTTAGGTTTCCTACTGTGTATTGTGCACCTGTTGTTATTATATTCTGTATTTAATATAAGAACAAAAAGACTAAAGTGCAACAGTTTGTGCTATAGCCTTTTCGTGTTCTGAAGGTATAAGCACTTGCACTAGGTGCTGTTCTCTGATAAAACTGTTCCAGAATGCATATATTTGTGCATCTGACTCATGAGTGTATCCTTGTGATTTGTGAAGGTAGGGTCAACCAGAAAGTCTGTAGCTGAATCTTATGGAAGGAGATGCGAAGTAAATCTTTCTATAATGGAAAAGCTGGTAATTAAGATGATTTTTGATAAAAAGCTGCCTTGATTATGTATAAACTTTGTCTTACGTAAGTTATTGCTGTCTCTCTTGTCAGAGTTAGAGTTTGTGGCTGGATACATTTGTAGTTTCATTACAGCTCTATGACTCTCAAGCAATTAGGGATTGCCTACATATGGGTTATATTGCTATAGTCATTGTAACTTAAGTACAAAAGGTGCAACACTTGATGTGTATGAGGCTCCTGAAGATCTTTATCACTGTCTTTGAGGGTGATGGTATGAAAATTTTGTGGGAGATTCAAATACTGATGTAGGAAATTGGAAACTTTTTTTTCTTTTTTTGAGCTGAAGAAATGGAAAACTTGTATTTAAATTATTGTTAGTTTTGCATTAGTTACTCAAGATTTTAGGAAGTTATTAGATTGAGTATATTTGGACCAAAGACAGTTGAGCTGCTTGTAAATACTCCTTTTATGTGAAATTATTAATTTATTCTTTTGATCTCGAATGATTTATGATGTATGGTAAATTTCTCATTTTAAAAGCCTATACAGTTACTTTGAACTGCTTATTCTTCAGATTTATGAGTGGCTGATATAATCTTCCGTATTGTGTATCTGAATATAAGTTATTTGTTTGACATTCATATTCTCTGTTGTACTTCCAGGTTCAGTTGCGTCATAAACTTGCCAGATTACTTGGCTACCTAAACTATGCTGAATATGCTGTTGATCTTAGGATGGCAAGCTCATCAGCAAAGGTTTGTCCAGGTCTTGTTCAATAACTCATTGCGTGAAATTTTCACAATGCTTGAATTGACCCCTTAGGATTCTTTTTGCCCCATATAAATTTGTTTCAGATAAGCAATTACCATAAGAACCTTTAAAGGTTGTAGTTGATGGATCCAGTGCCCAATCTTTTGTTGAATGATGCAGGTAATTCATGGTCAGAAAAATAATCTGATCGTATTTGTGTCTTTCGCCTGTGTTTTGTCACGCTTCATGCACTATGTATTTACATTCTAAAACAATGTGCTGGTTTATGCTGAAAAACCACTCCTGTTTTCTTTAGGTATTTGAGTTCTTAGAGAAAATATCTGGAAGCTTAACCGAGTCAGCTTCAAAGGAACTTTCTATGTTAAAGGACCTTGAAGGTTTGCTTGTTTATTTCCTCTCTGAAGTTTGACTAGAAACCTGTCTTTCAACGTGAGCCACATCTTTGTTTGCTTAATGCATTGTACTCGAATACATGTTATGCTGGTTTAGAGAAAAGAGGAGGGAGATTTTGCCTTTGGAATTGAGGACCTACCTTACTATGTCAAGAAGATTAAAGAAAAGCAGTGCGATCTTGATTTTGGAGTTGTCAAACAGTATTTTCCTGTCAGTTTAGTCTTATCCGGAATCTTCAAAATATGCCAAGATCTATTTGGTAACTGTTTCCACATTTTCATAGAACTCTATAGATCTCTTCATTCCTTGTAGTATAATATATCACAGAATATCTTATCTTTGAATGGCCTCTGCTTAATACAGGCTTAAGATTTGAGGAAGTTATAGATGCAGAAGTTTGGCATCAGGATGTGCAACTTTTTTCAGTTTTTGACTTGAGTTCTGGTGAACTTATTGGTTACTTTTATCTTGATTTATACACCAGGTTTGTTTTTTCATTTGAGTTTTTGTAAGCTCAGATTCATGAAAATCATCCTTTACTAGACTGAACAATGTATTTGCATCTATCTAGGGAAGCAAAATATGGCCTCACCTGTGTCGTTCCTCTTCAAAATGGTTCATGGATCAACAACACGAGACAGGTGATCACCGTGGGTCTAGTGCACAACTTTTTTTCTTACTGTTGGGGTAAAGTGGGAGGCAGGCTTAGAACTTGTTTGCATCAACCTTTTGTTAGAATTCATCTTCTTTTTCACTTTGATGCTGTTAGTTCAAATATATCAGATGTCCGAAACTGTTTATGGAAAATAATCACTTTTATATATTTTTTATTTTATTCAATCGAGCATTTTCATTACTCCATTCTTGACCATTTAGTTAAGATAATCTTCCCATGCGTGATCCTCATTTTTGTTCTTTGGTTCAATATGCGTGCCTTGGTTCTGCAGCAGTGCTGGGTTGAATCATCACATCATGCGTTCGTCTGCGTGCTTGATAAGTTTATTTCAAGTTTAGCCTAACGTAAATTTGTCATTCCCAGATTCCAGTGGCTTTGCTGATTTCTCAATTGCCAAAGGAAGTTGATGGACATCCTGGATTGCTGAGATTCTCTGAAGTTGTAAACTTACTCCACGAGTTTGGACACGTGGTATGTTTCTTTCGTAATGCTTAGTTACTTACACGTGGATCTTGATGTGCTGGCGTCTTAGTCAATTTACTTGATCATTGGCCACTTCATTTCCAAATTTACAGCATTTTCTTACTATTTTGTGTCAGTGATTGGTTGTGGGTGTTATGACACAAATTTTTAACCAAGAAGGTGCATGATGGTTGTAGGTTCATCATACCTGCAACCGAGCAACATTTGCTCGATTTTCTGGCTTGCGCTTGGATCCAGACTTCGTGGAGATCCCCTCCTTGCTTTTAGAAAATTGGTATGCTTCGGATGTTTAAGATTTCCCATTTCACTAAGGTTTCGAACTTGTAGGTTTGATTTACTTTGCCAAGTTTTTTGCTTAGGTGTTACGAAAGCAGCTGTCTTAAACTGATCTCCGGCTTCCATCAGGTAAGTATCACATAATTTATTCTCTGTCTCAGGTTTTGGTTGAAACTCGTTTCTCAAACTTAGTAATGATTTTCCAGTATGTTGTGGGATACTATCCATGCTTTCCTTAGTAGTGTAATAGTTGGTTGATTGCAGGATATCACAAAACCTATCGAGGATGAGATATGTAAATCGCTCAAGCGATGGCGGAATTCCTTCTCAGCACTCAAGTTGAAACAAGAAATTCTTTATTGTACGTCTCATGTTACAACTAGGAACCGCATTTATGCTCTTTCAATTTTTTCATATCTATATCTTTTATTGGTATGAAAATATATCCTCTATTTATCAGGTCTCTTTGATCAAATAGTACATTCCACTGAAAATGTAGACATGAATGGATTGTTCAAGCATCTTCATTCCAAGGTATTCTTAACAATGTTTCCCAATATATATATTACAGTCCACATCTGCTTACCTCTCTCTCTGTTTCTGAGCATGGTAGGTTATGCTAGGTTTGCCTATGTTAGAAGGAATAAATCCAGCTTCATGCTTTCCTCGGACTGCTATCGGCTATGAAGCTACTTGCTACAGCCGGATATGGAGCGAGGTTTGAGTTGTAAACTTTTCATGATGGATCGCCCTTCAAGTTTGATATGACTTTCATAATTTACTGGTTCATATAGTTTGTGCACTCTTGAAATACATTCCTTGGACAGGTTTTTGCTGCGGACATATTCGCCACGAAATTTCAAGACGTTTTGAACCAGAGTGCCGGCATACAGTTCAGGAACAAGGTAAGACATTCGTGTGTTGTTAAAACCTCGTATTGATCTCCTTTCGAGCTCCAAAATCGTTCTCGTTTGACAGGTTTTGGCTCCCGGAGGTGCAAAAGACCCTCTTGAGATACTGTCGGATTTTCTTGGAAGGGAACCATCGATACAAGCTTTTGTAGACAGCAAATGTTATTCTCTTTAGCAGGCGCCAAGAATAACTATAGATGCAATATGCATATCACTCTTTCTCTACATATAAATGACTATTATCTCTATATTGTTTCATCCAATAAGATGCGAGTCACTCTTTCTCTACATATTGGAAAGAAATTTTCAGAATTAAGAGCTCCACATAAATCAGATGATTGGCCTAAACTATTTGTTGACGCCACAAGTTCTATTCATCTACCAAGTGAGAATCAAAATGAGGGGAGTTGGATGAATTATGTCACACTTGTGAAGTTGGATGATAGAATTAAGCATTGCTTTTTTGGAGAATCCTCAGCCTGCAGGCTCTCGTAGCATCTCACCAAAACTTGCCATCCGCCGGCACACATAAAACTTGAGCTTTGATCGAACCCATCGTGGATCACCCGACTTGCAATCGAGCATCTTGTAAGGAATCAGGATCTCCATGTTCCCTCTTGCACACAAGAATTTAGAGACATACACCAAAAAGCTCAACACTTTCACCACCAAACTCATTATCAATAATTCTTCCAAAGCCATGGACCTATTTATTGGGAGAGTAGGCCACCCACCAGACCGATACTTTCCAAGCACGTCACAGAAGTTGTGCCCCATTCTTACTTCTTAGGTGGTATACTGGAACACCATACTAAACTCCACCTTGTTCTTTTACTACTTCTTAATTACTTTCTTTTAAACTTTCCAAATTTCAGGCTCATGTTTCTGGGAATACGGTGATTATAGGATTTATTAGGAATTTAATTTGAAGGTTAAGAGGATTATTATTATTATTATTATTATTATTATTATTATTATTATTATTATTATTATTATTATTATTATTATTATTATTATTATTATTATTAGGGTTAATTGCATGAAAATACCTGACCTTATTCGAAAATCTGGTTTTTTGATAATCTTTTTAATTGTAGCAAAAACTTCATCCACATTTCAATTTATTGCAATGTCCATCCAGAGTAATTTTCCGGCCAATTCAAATTTGAGGGGGGGGAGGGGGGGTGTGATTTGGCATTTTTGATGCCACATTGGCATTTCGGCTGTCAACTCAGATTTAAATTGGTCGGAAAATTACTCCGGACGGACATTGCAATAAATTGAAATGTGAATGAAATTTTTGCTACAATTAAAATGATTGTCAAAAAACCAAATTTTCGAATAAGGTCAAGTATTTTCATGCAATTAACCCTTATTATTATTATTATTATTATTATTATTATTATTATTATTATTATTATTATTAAAAAGGACTATGGAAAATAAAAAGAAGTTTGTGAATAAAATTATTCTTCCTAAGAGGATATAATTTTGGGCTACCATATTTATTGCCTTATAAAACAAGCCTAAAGGATCCAAGAAATTTTGCCCGATGGGCCAAGACAATTAAACGGCCCACTATTAACTAAATTTAATTATTGGTAAAAAACTATTCAAATTTAAGTATTTTTTTTAATTAGACGAAATACGTAGGTAAAATATTTACGAAAGGTCATCCCTTACATAGGTAAAAACTAGTATTCAAATTGAAGTATTTCATTTTCATGGCACAAGAAAGAGGAAAGAATTGTAACCTTACGTTGAGGAGGTGATTACTGGCTCATAGGTGGAGATCTTCAAGTGCTAAAGCCTATCTACTTCATCACTACAAGCTTTCTCCAAAGCAACTTCGGTCTTTGCTTTTCAGCTCAAAAATACACTTCATAATGCTCACTCAGGAGGCTTTTGGAAATGGATTTCACGAACCCAATTCTTTTACTTCGTTCTATGGGATTCGTATGGAACAACATAGCAAGCTTTCTGTATCTCTTTGCTCTACTCATTTTTTTTATCAATATATATACTCAATAGTTTGACTAGTTGAGACCATAGATGATAACATCACAAAATATTGGCATGCAACAATTACTAATCCAGAGGAATATGTTACGATGAAGTTTCCATCTATAAATTGACTTGACTAAATTGCTTCTTCTTTCAATGTATCAAGTAGCCAGACTCGAATTTGTTGGCCAAATACGAGTTCATTTATACAGATTCTTCTTGCACATAATAATTAAGGAAATTAAGTTAATGTTTACTGTAAATAATTTAAATGGTGGTAGATCTAAAATAACTAGATTTACATTGAAGAATTTCCAAACTCATACTAATGTCCGATTATATATATTTTCATAGATCTACAAAATGTTCAACTTAATCGGTAGATTATTAGGTAATACGAAAAGTAAAAAATCAAAACACCCAAACAGCCTACTACCATACCTTTTGTTTGATGGAGATGTCTGAGGCGGAGGAGACGGGGGAAGCGACGACCGACGACTGCAGTTTGAGACCGAGAGAGAAAGAGAGCGAGTGAGAAGAGAAATCAGAGAGAGGTGAAATTATGTGGGCCGGATTTGAAACTTTTCTGCATTGGGTTTGTGAACCAATAAAATGGGTGCAGCATGCAATCAATGGATGCATGCCTATTCTTTTACATCTGTCT
The DNA here is from genome assembly GCF_028751815.1 of Salvia miltiorrhiza. NCBI lineage: Eukaryota > Viridiplantae > Streptophyta > Magnoliopsida > Lamiales > Lamiaceae > Salvia > Salvia miltiorrhiza. Next base: position 16,203,312 of record NC_080393.1, on the reverse strand, counting down.
GCATGTAATTGCAGGTATTTTTTGCGGGAAAAAACTATCCTTTACTATAAGTAGATGAACCTGGTGTACTTGAAGTCTCAAAATCGATTTTCGATGAAAGATATATTGTATGCCAAAATTTGAATATTATATAGTGGTGTAACATTTTACTTGCCCCATATTTAAAAAAGAGAGAAGTTCTCTCTTGTATATAAATTGTTAAGTTCAAGGACTTAATAACTTGTAGGCTTGGATAGTGGGCTTTGGCCTCACGCACATACACGCGCGCCACCATCGACGATCGGGCGCTTTGAGTGGTGTTTACTGTTTAGGTCTAAATTATACTCTCGCCGTCCCACTTAACATGGCCCCTTCAGTTTGGGTGCTTTGAGTGGTGTTTAGGTCTAAATTAGTATTATTTTTTGCCCAAAATACTTTTGGGTTGTTAACCCAATTGGGTTTACTTGGAATAAAACCCAAGCACATATTTTCATGCGAAACCCAATCGTAATAAACCTACTATATTCTTTCAATTTGTACGTCACATGAATGGATTGTTCAAGCATCTCCACTCCAAGATATTCTTAACAATATTTCCCAATATATATGCTTACCTCTCTTTCTGTTGATGGTAGGTTATGCTAGGTTTGCCTATATTAGAAGGAATAAATCCAGCTTCATGCTTTCCTCGGACTACAGAAGCTACTTGCTACAGCCGGATATGGAGCAACTCGCTCTTTCTCACATATTGGAAAGAAATTTTCATAGTTAAGAGCTCCACATAATGTTGAAGGGTGAAATAGAGGAGAAAAATGAAGAGTAATAAATCAGATGATTGGCCCAAACTATTTGTTCATGCCACAAGTTGTGTTCATCTACCAAGTGAGAACCAAAATCGAGGGAGTTGGATGAATTATCTCACACTTGTAGTTGCAGTGAAGTTGGATGATAGAATTAAGCATTGACAGTCTGCTTTTTTGGAGAATCCTCAGCCTGCAGGCTCTCGTAGTATCTCACCAAAACTTGCCATCCGCCTGGACACATAAAACCATCGGGTGGGTTCTCGCCGCTTCTTGCATAAGCCCTCATCTGCATATCAACAAAATTATGAGAAAATCTATCCACTTGTAATGCAATCTGTAGAAAGCAGAGACAGAGGGAGCTAAGTTACTTTAGTTCCAGATATGAAGAGAAATTCTTTAGCGCGAGAGGGGTCAAAAAATGCCATCTGCTTGGCTTTAGTATCGTATGCAGCAACCTACATCAATTACCAAACTCATTCAATTCAAGATAGTAGTCACATGATTCAGCGCAGCCACCAAATCTCCATCATTGAAGAAAGATCTTACAAACAGCAAATCACAAACGCAACCAAATGATTTGATGAGACATGAGACCAAATGGTGAAATATATTCCCTGAATAAGTGTCCCAACTTTCCATGGTAAAATGATGCCAAACTTTCCATTTTATTCTCTTCCTCAATGCTAATTCTTTACTTTTTTTCAGTTTTCCATGCCATAATTATGGATAAGAAGAGTAAAATTGCCCACTTCCTTAGTATACGAGTTTTAATGGCTAAGAACATTTGTTCCGGGATGGAGGGACTATATCTCTTTCGATTTGACCAAGTTGTTCAACACATCAAATCGTGAGTTTGAAGAAAGAAGATACATGATGAAAGGCAAAAAATCAGTGTTAAATACATATGGCTAAGAAAAGACTATGATCAAAATTAAAACGGTAAAGATTATGCCACTTACCTTGAAGGGAAGAATGTTCAGCTTTTCGAGACCAGGAGCCATGCTAAGCACCTTCTTCCCGTGATCTGGATCGTACAGGTCCCTCTTCTCTGTTGGGTGACCCATACCAGCAGGATCGCGGCCTACTATGTAGAAATTCGCACCTGCATTGATTCGTGCCTTTGCATGCCATTGCACTTCAGTCGGTCCAGCATAATGCATCGGTGAAGGGAAGATAGAGACGATCGTAGTTTCAGGATCCAGAACCCCGTCTTCGAGCACCTTTGTGAGAATAAAAAACTTCAATGAAATTTCAACTGTATGATACATTGAAGAAGCAATTTAGTCAAGTCAATTTAAAGATGGAAGGAGTTGCAAGAGCAAACTTCATTGTAACATATTCTTCTAGAGTAGTAATTGTTACATGCCAATATTTTGTGATGTTATCACCTATGCTCTCAGTTAGTCACACTATTGAGCATATATAATTACTATATCTCAGATGTTGATTAAAAAAAAAAGAGTAGAGCAAAGAGATATAGAAACCTTGCTATGTTGTTCCATGCGAACATCGAGTGGAACATCATCAGCCTTAGTAAAGCCACCCAAAGGATGCAGCAAAAGAATTGGGTTCTTGTAACCCATTTCCAAAAGCCTCCTACGAGTGTCGTTCATGAGCAAAGCATGACCATTATGTACTGGATTTCTCAGCTGAAAAGCAAAGACTGCATCCGCCTTACGTCTGTCGAATTCATCACGAAGCTGCTTTGGAGAAAGCCTGTAGTGATCAAGACCATCATTGTACTTGATAGGCTTTAGCACTTGAAGATCTCCACCTATGAGCCAGTTGCCAGCCGCGCTAATCACCTCCTCAACGTAAGGTAATCCCGGAGCTGTGGTTCCCCATGTTCTTGCAATTCTTTCCTCTTTGTTGTGCTTGTATATTTCAATGCTGCCACAAGACATGAGTAGAAAACTAAGTATATAATGCTAGGATACAATCTCATCATGCATGCTGCAGTCTCTCTGTTCGAGCATGATTCATCTGTGAAACATTCTGCTCTTTCTTAAGATCTTTCTTAAGACAGATAAATGTGACCATGAATAAGGCGAAAACTAAACTAGCAGGTCCTCTCATATATCAACTGCTTCTGGAACGACGAAATCAGTTCATAATGTTGGTTCTATCGTGTGAAACTACAAATATATTGACTACAGGTAGCCTCACTACATTACTCCAACATAAAGTGAGTTTACTATTTAAGCTCATTCATAAGCTAGATAGATTGTGCTGTGAAATACTCATAATTATTACGAAATCACATTTCATAGAAACTTCACCAATCACATTGCCTAACCAGAGAAAAGACATGATGCATCATTGTAATTAATTTTGAAAGAATTAGAGAGAACAATAGACATTGTCCTTGTTCCACCACTCGATAAATCTCTTCAACTTTTAATGCTAAATATCTAGACTCATTTGTTTTTTGTTATTATAAGCTAAAGCTAAAGATCGATACCGAACCTTCTTTCACAACCATCAGCAAATTGTACACAAAATTCATCAATAAGAGTTTAGGAAGTACCATCAAACCACAACTTTCACTAAATTCATTATATAAAACACAACTAAAACTTAATCCACAACTACCATTGGGACAAATATTTCCTCAACAAAAACAATCTTGCAACTATAATATGCCTTTTGAAGTAACTCAGAAAGAAACTTTTCAACACGAAACAAAAATATGGACCACATGAGCTAAAACTATGTTAAAAGCGCAAGCAAACAACTCAATACCAAGAAATTAGGTCCACTGCTTCCTTAACCTCAAGATAATGGGGTGGGCAATCCTAACACCATATATCTCACAAGCTCCATTTTTTTCCTTTTTAAGATTCCACAAAATATTGAGAGTGTTTTCTACAATTTATTCAAGATAAGCAGCATAACCCACCCCCAACAACTCCCGCAGTAACATAATTATAAAAAGATAATGAAAAAGATGAAAAAAAAAACAACTTTCCATGCATCCAACATTGAAACCAAAAGTAATTAATCTAACCTGCTAAGAATGGCAACCAAGTCACCATCAGTTCCAACCAATGCAACACTACTGGAATCCCCAATTTGTCCCTTGACCTCATCATCAATGGGCAACACAATGGGCAAAGACATATTTACCAAACTGCCATCCTCCATTCTCACACAATTGAAATGCAAGCTTTGCAAATACTCATCCTCTCTCATAAAACCCTTGAGGGGGCTAGCCCACCCCTCACTTACCACATGCACCCACTCCACATCAATCTTGCTCAACCTCACCTTCGGCAGCGCCTCCGCCTCCGCGATCTTCGCCGCCCTCTGGCTCTCAGGCACCACGAGATCCACCAGCGCGCCGCCGTCCGGCTCTATCAGGGAGCTCTTCACCGTCACTGCGGGATTGTCGGAGCGAGATTTTGATAAAGACTGCATCTTTTTGTGAGGGAACACAAGTGGGGCCAATGAGTTGGGATGGTATATGGTTTTGGGGTGAAATTTGGTGGCGTAACGGCTTTTCTTGATTGTGGTTATGGCAGTTGATGATGATGCACTGCTCATATGCTGTAGCCTAATTGTTACCGACATTTTTTTTTGGTGTATGTAGTAATGACCAAATGAAAAAGAAAATTGAATTTTTTGGTTTGGAAAGTGGGATTTTTGCTCACTGGGATCCTATAAATTTGGTAGGATTTATTGATGAGATGAGAGTATATATATTTGGGTTAGGAGATTGGAATTGAAATATATGGAGATGCAGCAGAGTGAAGAGACGTCCACATGTTTCTTTTTGGCTAAATATTTGCTACTCGACTTCAATGGTGGTGGATGTTTGCTTGTGTGTCAGTGTGTGCGTGTGTTTTAAATTTTTTTTTTTTTTGAGGGAATTTTTTTATTTTATTTTATTTGACTGCTTTTCTTTGAATGAAATATATACTGTATTATTTTTTGGTTTGATGTTCAATCAACGGTGAACAATCATTCCAACATGTGGGGTTGAAATTCATTTCATTTTCTTTTTAATTGTATGGTCCCCTATTTCGTGTTATAACAAGCGAATATTTAACCTAAAAAATTGTCAATGGCTAAAAATGCCCACTTTCTTATATAAAAAATATGTTTATTTTTATAAAAATATGATTCCATCTTTAAACTAACGCAAAGATACTAATATATCCTTAAGTATTAATATATTCCCCCAATTCATAAAATATTTTTTTTAAAGGAGAGCCTGTACGAATTTTAATACTAAAAGTTATTGTGTATTTGATTTGATGTGTGAATAAAAAATTTCACAATTATAAAAATAACACTCCCTCAGTACGTCAAAATTATATAAAAATTATTATATGGCGCGTCTGTCAAGATTATGTCACTTTTCTTTTAAGGCAATGATCCCACCATCATCTTTAATATTTTATCTTTACTAACACTCTTTATTTATAAAAAAAACTCACCCCAAATTCAATCTCAACCACATATGTCATAAAGTGGTGGGACCATTTCTCCACTGCAATCAAAATAATCACCAATTTTATATATACTCTCTTTTCGTCCATAAAATATTTTTCTAGTGATCCACGTGTGGGGTCACCCCCGGTTAGCGAAGCTTGAATGCTACAGTGCATATGTTTTTTTTCCTCAAAATTGCCCCGCAATACTCAGCTGTCGTTGCTGCTACTCTTATTCAAACAAGTAAAGCCGCTAAATCCCCTATTACTGTTGTTCTTGCCGATCAATTCGAGCTCCCGCCATAGCTTCCGGCCGAGGTCGAAGGCATCGTTCGCGGACTTCAAAATCGAGCCTTTGGAGCTTATAGCGGCGGTAAAATTCAAGCTCGAAAGAGGGGTTTTAGCGAATTCGTGGATTCTTTTGTCAGGCAGTGATTGATAGGGGAAATTCAAGCTCCAAAGAGGGGTTTTAGCGAATTCGTGGATTCTTCAGATTCTCCTCGCTCTTGAACAGGAAAGACTTGAAATCGAAGAAGCACAAATTTGTGAACAACTTTGTGAGTTGTAGCAGCAAATTTGGGTACAACAAATTTATGGAATCGAGGGGCGAAGGGGATGAGAGGGGGCCTCTTTACAATAGCAGTAGCAGCACCAGCTTTGTGAGCAGCTCTGCACAAATTTATGGAAGCATTGAGATGTCTGGCTTCATTTTATGATTGAGAAAGCAAATTGCTGCAACCGCGTCACTTTAGAGAGAATTGAGCTAGATATAATAAGGATATATATATAAGGGCATAATTGTCATTTCAAAATATTAATGAGAACATACGGGACATTTCATGCGCTTTTAAACTTCTCCTACCAAATGCAGTCAATAGAGCATAACCAACACAACCCATATCACGTTTTTTTGGGTTTGAGTAACTTAACATTTCACAACCAGCTTTTCAAACATGCCTCAATGTTTAGTGAAAAAATGAAATGAAAAAGTGAATGAAAAAGTAAAATGAAAGAGAGAATGAATGGAAAAATAGCTTTAATTTATTCTAAAAATGAAAACGACTCAACTTTGTTGGGATGACCCAAAAAGAAATACGACTCAACTTCTTTGGGACGGGTGGGGGGGGGAGTATTACATTTTAGTAAACTGTCGAATACATTATTTAAAAATTAAAATTTAAATAAATCTCACAATTTTAGAAAATCATTAATCGAGCAATACAATAATTGTATGATTATAACATTTTTCTTTTTTATATAATTACAATTATGTAAGAAAATGTAAGATTTTTCATAAGAAAAACACGCAAATTCATCACCATTCAAGGATATAGTGATCCATTCATCTTAATTTGGACATGGAATATGTATTTTTATACAAGTAACCGTTTTCTATATAAAGCTTTAAAATATAACGATTTTCAATTTCACTCCAAAAAAATATTAAAACAAATAACTTTTGATAAAATAATCTATATATTAAAGCAGAATAAATCCTATCGTACGTGATATCATACAATCACTCCATTCTAGTTTTCCTCAATTCTCATTCATTCTTATTTTTTTCTAAATTTTAATCAATTTCTATATCTAAAAATCATTAAAAATTTAAAAGTCATGATATATTTAAAAACAAAATATCAAAAAAATCATTATATAAATACTTCAACAAAATAAATTTTATCCTACATGGCGTCGTATAATCACTTCATTCTAATTTTCCTCAATTCTCATTCATTCTTATTTTTTTATTTTTCAATCAATTTTCATATCCAAAAACTATTAAATATCTAAAAATCATTATATATCTAAAAACTATTGAATATCTAAAAAACATTATACTAATATTCCACTGATCAATAAAATTTTATTTATATCCTTACACGAAAAATAGAAAATACATAAGTATTTGTAATTTTGAACCAAATAAATCATATCCTACGTGGCATCGTATAATCACTTCATTCTAATCTTCCTCAATTCTCATTCATTCTTTTTTTTTTTTTCTAAATTTTAATCAATTTCTATATCTAAAAACCATTAAAAATCTAAAAGTCGTGATATATTTAAAAACTAAATATCTAAAAAATCATTATATAAATATTTCAACAAAATAAATTATATCCTACGTGGCGTCGTATAATCATTCTATTCTAATTTTTCTCAATTCTCATTCCCTTTTTTAAAAATTTTTAATCAATTTTCATATCCAAAAACTATTAAATATCTAAGAATCATTATATATCTAAAAACTATTGAATATCTAAAAAAATATTATACTAATATTCCACTGATCAATAAAATTTTATTTATATCCTTACACGAAAATAGAAAATACATAAGTATTTGTAATTTTGAGGCTGTAATGATTATTGTAATATTATACTTTATGATATCCAACTTTGCAATTTCAATTTAAAACGTACATGATTTACTTTAATATATATGACGTTCATGTTATTAATTCTACTTATATTCCCTAAAAAATTATCTTCGACCTCATGGACAGACCAATTCAGATTTCAATGTATATAATACTTCAATTGAGTTAAAATAAAAATCATCCTTAAGATAAGAATGTAGAACTAATCTATACCTTTGATCAATAATACTTAATATATTTTAATTTGCCTCTAATACCTAGTGTATATTAGGAATAAAAAACTACTATAGAAAAAGACTATAGATCCCTTAAAAATCGCAACAAATTTGATCACAAATGCAAAATTTGATAAGTATTCTTAATTATTAAATCTACAAAAAAAAAAAATAAACAACCTTTAGAATAGGATTTAATCATATCCATCAAGATGGAAAAATAATTAATTTAGTTCTAAGTTCTTACAATAAAAATGGTTTTTAATTGAACTCTCTCCCCCCTCGTCCAACACACACACACACACACACACACACACACACACACACACACATATATATATATATATATATATATATATATATAATAACTATTAAATTCAATTGTTAATATTTTTTCTTTCAAATATAAATAAATTGATTCCATTGCTCAAAAGAGCATTGCTGAACTTATACGGTTGAATGAATTTAGTCTTTTTTATCTTCCGATGCACTATCCGCTAATATTCATTTATGAAGATGACGGATTATAAATTCTCATTCATTCCAATTACTCCATTCTAATTTTCCTCAATTCTAATTCATTCTTACTTTTTTTTTAAATTTTTATCAATTTTCATATCTAAAAATTACTCCATTCGTCCCAATAATCTTGTCTCACTTTCCTTTTTGGTTTGTCCCAATAATCTTGTTTCATTTCATTTTTAGGCAAATTTTAGGAACTAATTAATTTCTAATTAAACACTATCCTAATTAATCTCCCCCCTTAAACCCTAATTTATCTATCTATCTCTCTCTCTCTCTCTCTCTCTCTCTCTCTCTCTCTCTCTCTCTCTCTCTCCACACTCTCTTGCCTCCCTCTCTTCTCTACCCTCGCCCTCCCACCTCCATCCCTATGTCCTCTCGCCACCCTGCCGCCCTCCCACCTCCGCCCTCTCGCCTCTCGCCGCCTTCCCACTGACCTTCGCCGCCCCTCCCACCTCCGTCCTCTCGCCTCTGCCGCCCTCCCATCTCCATCCCTCTGGCCTTTGCCGCCCTCCCACCTCCGCCCTCTCGCCTCCGCCGCCCCTCCCATCTCCATCCCTCTGGCCTCCGCCGCCTTTCCACCTCCACCACCCTCTCGTCTCCCATCTCCTTTGTTTTTTTTTTTTTTTTCCCAGAAATTAGGGCTCGCCTAATTTGCGGGATGTGATGTCCGCAGCTCAGCCCCACTGATTTGTGGATAATTGTGGCTGAATTTCTGTTTATTCGTTTAGGGGGTTAGGCTAAAGATTTGATTTTTATTCTTGTTGTTCTTTTGCTTGATTATGTTCACTGTTCCGGCGGCTCCCCAGATTTTAAGAGCGGCGACAGTAGGAATTTGCAGAAGGAATTATTGAAATTTGTTGAGGAGGATGAAGATTTTGTTGAAATTTCTTGTTTGTTGAAATCTGCAGAATTTTGTTGCATTTTTAGTTGTTGCATTTTTTGTTCTTGCCGTTAATTTTTTTGTTGAAATCTGTAGATTATTTGTTGTTGCCTTTAATTTACATAATTTAGTTTTGTTAATTTTACAAGAAAAATTAAGCTATACTTACTTTTTGTTAAACATGTGGGGCCTTCTTCTTTACCACATTAATTTCACACTTCTTAATCTCCATGCCCAAAAGAAGTGGACAACATTATTGGAACGGAGGGAGTATGATATATTAAAACTATTGAATATCTAAAAATCATTATATTAATATTTCAACAAAGTAAATTATATCCTATGTGACGTCGTATAATCACTTCATTATAATTTTCCTCAATTCTCATTCATTCTTTTTATTTTTCTAAATTTTAATCAGTTTTCATATACAAAAACCATTAAATATCTGAAAACTATGAAATATCTAAAAATCATTATATTAATATTCCACAAATCAAGAAAAATCTATTATATCATAACATAATTAGTAATGCATTTGATACAGACATGTTTAAGAATAGAGCTATCTTGGGCCCCCACTAATTAATGAGATGATTGATACGATAAATGATTACGTCATGTCTCTAATGTCTATGAAAGAAAGGGTTTATCTAAGTTCAGACAGTATTTGCAAAGTAGATGGATATATTGAGCTCGATGAATAGGTATTCTCGGTTGAATATCTCGACACTATCAAGTGTTCAGGATTGCCAAATCATGATTGAAAGAGGAATGCATAATCACGCTTCTAAAAAATATGATCAATCTAATGAGCTTTGCAATGACACCGGACTGATAGTAACTCAACTTGGGGAACACGTAAGTGAAGATAAACTCATTTCATAAAAAAATGAGCGCAATAAGTTTCTATAGCTAGAATGATTTCGATTTCATCGCATTTCACTAAATTTTCAATTCGGTTTCAGAGAAGACAATTCTCTATGAGTGTTTGTTTTGCTATGTCGACAATAAATAAAAGTCATGGACAATATCTTTCAAATGTAGGATTATACCCTGCTGAAACCTGTTCTTAGTTATGGACAATTCTACGTGACAATCTCAAATGTCACTAAAAAAAGAGGTCATATGCAAGATGCAACAACTAACGAGTTATATGATGAAATTTTCGATAGATTATGAGGTAATTGCAAATTTAATAATTTATTCAAACTTTTAAAGTTTAAGTCATTAATGATATTATTTAATTTATTTTTTTCTTATTTTTTAATTGGTTCCAACTATAGACATCTAATATAGATACGTTTCAAATAATTGTTCTAATTTTTTTAAAAATATTTTTTGGATCGAAACTCTGGTTACATATAAATTTTATAAGACATTTAAATTAGGTCAATTTCAAATAAATATTATAATTTTTTTACTTTAAAATAATTTTATTACATTCTCTATTTTTGTGAAAAATAATTCACGAAACAAAAAATACATTAATAATTTCATAAATTTATATTTTAATAGACTCCGTCGAATTTCGACGAGTCACCTACTAGTAAGCTATTATTCTAAGAAGCATCCACATAATATGTCCTTTCAAAAACATCGAAAAGCTAAAAATACTCTGTATTAATTAGGATTCCATTAACAAAAGAAAGCATTAAAAAAAAAGAGAGAAAAAAAGCATCCGCATATTAAAATATGATTACACGCATATTGCTCCATTCCCATCTTTGTTTACAGGAATTGAGATAGAATTAAGGTTGGCGGCCCAATATCATTATCTCACCTTCCCAAAAAAACAAAAAAGCTACTAGTATTATTTCACAAATTCTTGGATTATATTTTCCATTGTTTTTCAAGAAGAGTTTCCATCTTTCTTCGCTGCCTGATTTTGGCTTTTGATACCCAAACAATTTGGAGCATTGTGTGCTTTGTTATAGTCACACCATCTACGATGAGAAACAAAATGATTTATATAGGGAAACATGATAAAATAGTCGCTTTAGATCAATATAACTTTTTTAGCTACAATTATAAACATATTAATTTAATAGCCACTTTATAATGATTTGATTAGAATGGCATCAATATAACCTATATTGATTGATCGGCCGCAGTTGTCACAATTCACAGAATCACAAACAAAGGCGGTTTTGATTCGGAGACAACAGATTTCACAAAAATTAGTAAAATTTTAGCTAGTCCGTTTTTTATATGTTAAGAAGTATTTATACCCTAATCCTCTCCTCTCCTATATGCGTGTGTATATATATTTCATATGAGGATGGAGTATTTGGTTTGGATTTTTTTTATTGATGCACTTGCAAGTACTCTAGTTGAAGATGCCCCTTTGCTATGCTTTAAAAAACTATTTCCCGTTGATCTCAAAAGAAAAAAAAAATCTATTTCGTGTTAAATCAATTCATTGTTTAAATTGATAATAATTTTTCTATTCGTTCATTTCTATAATATATTAAAAAGTTAACTTTTAATTTGAAACCAATTTCATAATTGAGTGAAAATTTTGTTATTATAATAAAATTAAAAGTTTATTTATATTTTTTTCTTTATCTTTTTATTTGCTATTTTATTTATTTTTCTAAATAATGAAATTCAACTAATTATAAAATATTTGATATGCATATTAAATTAAAGATAACGGCATGCGAGCTTTAATTTGACGCTTTTTATGTAGATATTAGATTTAAAATGTAAAATTTATACTATTTATTTAAAGATTAATTTTTTTAAAAAAAATAGCCCTCCTCTCTCCCTTTTCTTAATTAAATAAGTCCATTTTTATTTTATTTTTCAATTTTCTTTTAATTTAGTTTTATTTTTACTTATAAAAAATATATAAAAATATTGTATATGCATTGCGAGTGTGTGAATGCTAGTTTTAGTTGAATAAACGATTCACAAAAGAGAGTTTTTAAGTGATATGCTAAAATGTATAATTAGATATTTCAAGAATAAAATTGTTAAATAAGTTAAAAATTGACGACGACGATATTAGCGCTTATTCGTTTAACATGAATTGGGCCTAATGCCCAAGTCATAAGGCCCAAAGTCCAGTAGAATAAGGCACCAATGAGGAGAAAAGGCCCTAGTTCGAAAGAGAAGCAAATCTACTAAATCCAAGTAGAGGATTGCAGAGCTAAAGATAGACGCAGAAGAGGTTACAAAAGAAGCAACTAAAATAACTATGCAGATGATAAAATATTATGAGGCAGAGCTGACCTCAAATAAGAACATCCAAGAGTGACTAATTTGAGAGAGAGAAAAAAAAAAAAAAAACAAAGGGCATTCTATAGCCAAATATTAGGAGTGGTCTCGTAACCATTTTTGCAGGTGCTCTCATAATAACCCCTTATATGTGAAGGTGAATGAATATTCGTTGTCGGCCCACATGGAATGCAAGGAATTGAAAAGACCAAATTTCCCTTCCACTTCAAGAGGAATATAGTTGAAATGACGGAACTACTCTCGTCGTACTTAGAGTTGAAATTACTAAAATACCCCCACTTATAATAGTTTATAAATAGGTTCAAAATTGCCTTTGTAAGGGATGTTCCCTATTCATAGCAGATACTCTTCCATTTCAATATAAGACTCCAAGTTTTAAACATTCTTACTTAACATTTATCGTATTTCAAATTTATCTCCGTTACAAATCTAAAATTCCTCTCCCATCATTCAAATTATTTAATCCATCAAAATTAATGATGAATTAATTTGAATTGTTTTTATCTATAAAATCTATCGGTCAAAGTAAATCGTTCCAAATATGGTTATTTTAATTTGGTTGTGGCATCAATTAATTTTACCAAATTATGAAATGAAATCGGAGATAAACATGTTGTAATTATTTTTCTATTCTACAAGAAATGAGATTGACGAAGCATGAAAACAACATTTATATAAATGTGTTCAAATGCAGATGAATGCATGTCTGCTTTTGACTTTGACCTGTCTGTACCATAGAGTGGGATCAATGTGGAAAATTATTCTGATTAATTAAAAATTCTCAGAAACTGCCCCACTCCAAATTAATCAAACAAAAGAATTTGCGCGTCAACAAACAACAAATAAGAGAGGAAATAAAATAAAGAAAATTAAAAAACGTTGTATAATAAAAGGAATCAAAAGTTGTACAGAAAAGGGAGAGAGAAAGTAAAAGGAATTTCAAGAAGAAAGCAGAATAGTGTAGTTTGTTCCCTTTACATCTCATATTTAACCCTGCTCCGTCGTTCCTTAACTCGTCTACAGTAAGCTTATTGTAAACTGTGTGATGCCTAGTGTATTGTGCAGATTTTGAATTTCTCCTTTTCTTCAAGAAATATATTTTCTGTCTTTTTGTTTAATCGCTTCGGTTGAATTTTGAAGTTCTTGATTCGGGGCGAAGTTATATATGCTTTACTCGTAGTATTTGCTGCAGTTTCAGTGAGATTATTGAGTTTTCTGATTGTTTGCTGCTGTGGGTTTGTGAAGTTGATTTTGGGAATACATGGGTTTCGGAGTTTAAGTCCAAATATTGAAAATTTAATCTAAAGATTGGATTTTTGAGCTTTGGGTTTTTGGTGAAAAGTGGGAGATTTTGATAAAGGCACGAAGGAAGCATGGGGTCATCTGTAATGACTGCGACATTAGTGGGTTTCTTGATCTTTCATTAAGAGCCGGTTTCTGCATCTGGAGTTACTTTTTTCTGATATTTCTTGATGGAAAAAGGGGTATTTTCCCCTTTGATTAGTTAAATTAAGGAGATAGAGAAAAATGCATAAGGGTTGAAGCGTATTCAGAAAATTGGTGAGTCAAGCCTCGAGCCCATGATTCTTTAGTGTCAATACTGTTTCTTGACTTTTGCCATCCGTGTTTGAGGGTTTGTGGAGAAAGGAAGTAGAGAGGTGTGGCTGTTGATTTAGTCTGGTTTGATTGTGAGTTATTGGGGGTTGGTATTGGTTAGTTAGTCTAACATGATTAACAAGATATTCAGTAAGATTCCAAGGAAGCACTCAAAATCTGGTGGAGAACCTAGCCCCTCCTCGAGTTCTTCGACTGCTTCGAAGAGAAGTGAAGGGGGGAATAAGAGATTGAGTAGTGCAGTGGATGATGTCATCACTGCCCCGTTTTCAGTTTTAAGCGTTGGCAACAACGCTGAAGATAGGTTTCTTCGAGATAAGAACTTGAGAGGGGATGTAAATATCGCTTCTGCTTCATATGAAGCATTACCAAGTTTTAGGGACGTCCCGAGCTCTGAGAAGCAGCTCTTGTTTATCAGGAAGGTGAAGATGTGTTGTGTTGAATTCGACTTCACTGACCCCACCAAGAACCTCAAAGAGAAAGAGATCAAGCGGCAGACTTTGTTAGAGTTAGTGGAGTACTTGACTTCTGCAAGTGGGAAGTTTAGTGAAAATGTAATGCAGGAAGCTGTTAAGATGGTGTCAGCCAACATCTTTAGGGAATTTACTCCTCAGCCTAGGGAGAACAAGCTCGTTGATGGCGTTGATTTGGAAGAGGAAGAGCCTGCAATGGACCCCGCGTGGTCTCATTTGCAAGTAGTGTATGAATTTTTGCTAAGGTTTGTTGCTTCACCAGAGACAGATCCGAAAATTGCCAAAAGATATGTTGATCATTCCTTTGTTTTGAAACTGCTTGGTCTCTTTGACTCTGAAGATCCTAGGGAGAGGGAGTATTTGAAAACTATACTACACCGCATCTATGGGAAATTCATGGTGCACCGCCCGTTCATTAGGAAATCAATCAATAACATATTCTACCATTTTGTTTTTGAGACAGAAAAACACAATGGTATTGCTGAGTTCCTTGAAGTCCTTGGCAGCATTATTAACGGGTTTGCTCTGCCGCTCAAAGAGGAACATAAACTCTTTCTTGTCAGAACTTTAATTCCTCTGCATAAGCCGAAATGTTTGGGCATGTATCATCAGCAGTTATCTTACTGCATTACACAATTTGTCGAGAAAGACTGCAAGCTTGCTGATATTATTATCAGGGGACTGATAAAATACTGGCCCATTACAAACAGCTCGAAGGAAGTTCTGTTTCTTAATGAGCTCGAGGAGGTCTTAGAAGCGACACAGGCGCCAGAATTCCAGCGCTGCATGGTACCGTTGTTTCATCAAATTTCGCGAAGCTTGAATAGCCTGCACTTTCAGGTACTTACTATTCTTGTTGGTATCCTGCTGTTTTCTCTTTTTGTGCTTTTCTTGTTATTGTTTTACCTGTTAATTGTTATTATGCCCTCGGCCCTCCAGAATCCTTTAGTTTGCTTTTTGGTGTTTTGATATTTCTAAATATTATTTCAAATTCTATTTCAAAGAACCTTTGATATACTCCTATACCCTTCAAGAACTTTCATCTACCAACATTTTTTGGATGATGGAATTTAGCTTACTACTAGTATGTATTCTGATGGAGGTGAGATCATTGATGCATGTCAGTGGGGGTGGGCTTGCTGATGGAGACTAACTCAGCACCTGTATACTTCATATTTTGAGGTTCAGATTGTATACCGCCTTTGTCGTACAAAGTATGGTTCAATCAATTACTAATTCAATGCGTTATCATTTTTCATTATCTATGTGTATCTTCGTCAGTGTTATAACTCAGTGAGCTCCTCAGGAAATTTGAACTTATACTAGTTGCTTTAATATTTGCTTTAATATCTACATTCAACAACTTTTAGATATGGCAATCAGAATAAAAATGATTTTCTATAATTGTTGAGTTTCTCTATTGAGAATTGATGAGCACACAGCCACATTAATGATGGGTGACGAGTAGGCTGGACTGGTGAATTAATCCGCGCCTTGGCCCCGCTTCAACTGGGTATTTAAATTGGATAGATATGTCCTCATCGTCCCTGTGTGGATCCTGATGCCATATCCTTGAGATTCTGCTCTTGATGAGGATACTTTATCTTATAAAATTAAATAATTTGTATTTGTAATTTGATTTGATAAATCTATCAATTGAAGTAAAACTAGATTCACTTATAGGTGGCTAATGAACTTAAAACTTGAAAGACAAACTACACTTATACTCCCTCTGTCAACAAAACATTTTCCTATTCCTTTTTTGGACACAATCTCACTAACTATCACCCTTAAAATTCCCACATATTGCCATTAATGGACCCACCTAAACCCACTAACTATAACCACTTTTTCTAATTTGTGGGACCCCTTCTCCACACCAAATACACAACTAACTTTTCTTAAAAATCGTGTCCACTTCACCGATGAAGATGTTTTTTGGACGGAGGAAGTAATAAATTGATTGTACAATGTTGCACCATAACATTACGAAGATTTAACATGTATGAGTATGAAGTACTAAAGTTATTATTATGTCTCCAAGGGTTACAAGGATGGGAGCGATCCTTGCTAAGAGGGAGGATCACTTGCATCCCGTTCCTTAAGAGGAAAGTAAGGAAATCTTGGCCATCATTGCCAAGCTAAAGGATGTGTGTAGTATCATTGCGACTTGCATTACAGGTTCAATGGTTCATATGGTTTGACGACTGTAAAACAGCATTTGCAATAGCATTAGTTTCAGAGGCTTAGATAATGATATATTACAAATGTTTACTTCCACTCTCCTGGTTCCATCCAGAACTTAGTATGGATCGTATGGATATTAATATTCATCTGTAGCTATTCCTCATTGATACTACCTTGCACTGTTAAACGGTTTGCTCTGTACTATGAAAATAGAGCTGTCTAAAATTATTGCAATTGCTTTTCGTATTTATTTCTTCCAGTTGCATGCTTTATGCCGTTTGTTCCATTATGCATTGTTTCCAAATGAATTTGTGCAAAAGTTGGCTGATAGAAGTTAAGATACAAGAACAAAATGGCGCTCTGATTTCTGGACCTCAACTTATAAAAAACAATATAACCAGGATAATGTTCTCGAATGTGCTTCAACTTTTAAGAGCCTTTCCTGCTGTATGGCGTCCATGCTCCTTCACCAGAAATTCCTAGACCTTATTCTATGTCCTATAATCAATGTTTTGACATTTAATTCACGCCATTAATTTTTCCCGAACCTAAGTTGGAAAATATATTAGTAGATTCTTTAGAGGAGGGCCGCAAGATGGAGATTGAAATGAAGTGCTGCTTCTTGCAAAAATCCTACTGTTGACGTGAAGTTTAGACAATTATAAGAATTTTCAGGAATTGCGTTGAATCACCCTAGTTTTCTATATACTCTCCAAGATTGTTGGCTGGCTAGTTGAGCTGACAATTTTCTGCTAGGGCCTGTTGTGATCTTCACGGCTCAGATAAATTTGAGGTTCTTACATTATTACTAGCAACCGGAAATAAATGATCAAATCAGTCTTTTGGTTATTAGAATTCAGTTAACATAGTCACTATGATGAGAGAACAAGAAACAGACGGGATACACGTCGAAACCATAGGAGTAGATACTTGTCTGTACCAATAAAGGTGTTCATGAGGCTCGCCTCGGCGCTTGGAATACGCCTCTGAGGTGCACACCTCACGTTTTAGGGTTTTCAAGTATGTTCTTTTTCTGTTTTTTGGGCTTTTAATGCTAACAAATTATTGGGCTTTAATTTGAAATCGGTTGTTCTTACACAGCCCTAATTAGGAAATTAAGAGTGAAAAAAATTACGATTTGGACTTCTTGGCATTTGATTGTGGCTATTTGATTATTATACTTTAATTCTAGCATTCCAATCTTATTTTGGGATTTTATATACTCATAACTAGTTGTGATTTCTATGTGTTTTATATATTTGCTATGTTTTTATCATTTTACGTGTTCTATTATAATTGCTATGATCTTCATGTGGTTTCACGATTTACGCCTCACGGGATCATCGGTAAACGCCTTTCAAAACCTTGTTCTGGACAAGTAAATATATATATATTTGATGCATAAATTCCTACAAATTCTTGATTTTGGTCCCTGATCTGGTATTTTTCTTACTATAGTATTTGGGCTTTTTCCGGGATCAATTCTCATTATTTAACCTTGATGGATTGCACTAAATCTTGATATTTTTGTAGTGGATGGAAAATTGTTGAAAATTGGGATTGATTGAATAAGTTTTGGGTGATTATGTAGGTGGCAGAGAGGGCTTTATTTTTGTGGAACAACGATCACATCGAGAACCTGATAAAGCAAAACCGCAAGGTTATACTGCCCATCATCTTCCCTGCTCTTGAGAAGAACGCTAGGCATCACTGGAATCAGGCCGTCCACAGTTTAACCTTGAACGTCCGCAAATTCTTCTATGACCTCGACCCGGACCTATTCAAAGCCTGCCAGATCAAGTTCCAAGATGACGAAGCCAAGGAGAATCACATCAGAGAGAGACGCGAAACCACTTGGAAACGTCTCGAACAACTCGCTGCAACTAAGGAAGCTGTTCTTGTTCCTTGAAGAGGCCATTGTTTCTCAAGAATTGTTCTCACATTTCCTCCCTTTTTTTTACTCAATTTCTATATATTCTTTCTCTTGTTTGCATGAGGGTTGAGAGGAGCTTGATGAATAGACGGTAGGTTCAGCCGTTGGCGTCCTTCTTTTAATTTTTCAAACATGCTGAATTCCAGTATCTTTTGTGTCTGCCCATTCAAGGATATTTATTTCTTATATCTATATTGTCAAGATGTCCAAATAACCCATAGTTGCCTGTTGGGGCTGACAATTTGTTTGCCCTTGCTCCATTAAAATGTGAAATATCTGCATTGTTTTTTTTTTCTTTCTTTTTTTTAGAGCTTGTATTTATGGGTTTTTTTTTTCCTAATCATTTTTATGCTAGGACAAATGAATGTTTCTAAAGGGACGAGTTAAATTTTATTTTATGTTGTGATTTGCCATTAAAGCTAATAAAAAATGTCATATAATTAGGTTGTTCAACGCCTAAGGAGCACGATATGTAGCTTCTCTTGATGAACCACCAATGCGCACTAGCATAGCCAAATTAATCAAAGTGGTAGCAACCCAAATTTCCTAAGCAGGAATATATGGAGTATTAGAGAACAAATAAAATTAAAATCAGCACTTATAAAAAGAAGTATTTCAGAACCTCTTCATATACATCACTTATGAAATTAAAATCAGCACTTATAAAATTCAAATCCATTTGAATTGCCAGTGGATATCAGTTTCATTACCACTGGAGAATATTCAAAATTATAATAAGATGGATTTCAAAATTTAAATCCAAAAGAGAATGTATCCTCAAATATAACTCCATGTAAATTTACAATTTGATATCATCATATCGACTCAATTCATAACACTTAAATATAATTAAAAGGATTAATTGTCCGTAAATCTATGAAATATCTTCAAATTTTAGTTTTTAACCAAAAAATTTCTTGAATTAAATAATAAATATACTTTAATTTTTTTGGGAATTCGATCCGAATTAAAATTCCGACTACATTTAACCCTACGTGAATTAGGGGTGAATATTCAAATTTTCGATTGAATTTCTGCCTAATTCGATCCAGCCCGAAAATCTAATTTTTTTAAAAAAAAATGATCCAATTCGAATCATATTATCCAAACATTAAAAAAATTCAGATCAAATTCAAAATGCAAAAAAAAAAAAATATGAAAAAAAAATCAAATATATATACTAATCTAACAAATTAGATAATTATCGATCAGATTAAATTCCTAACCAACATGTCATTAACCAAGACAAGGGCGGAGACGTAAATGACAGAATGATAATAGGGTTAGGAATATTTGATTCAAATTAAATTAATGAATTTTCACTTCCTTATTTAACTAATCGGCCTCATTAAAAACCTAATATGTAGCGACTATTATTGGCTGCGGTTGTACCTTTCAGTAATGGTACAACTAATCAATGCTGGCATCAAAAGTCCAGCTTGGCACCCCAATTTAATTTAAATCAAAGTCACATTTGACATTTTTACAACAATATACTCCCTCCGTCCCATTATTTATGGGACAAAACTTTTGGGCACGGAGATTAAGGAGTAGTAGATTAAGGAGTAAAGGTGTGTGGTCCACTTGATTAGGTTTGTGTGTAGATATTCTTTATTAAAGTTATTTAAATTTTGTAATTTAATTTAAATTACTGTAATTTAATTTAATTTTCGAAATCTTTATTTAATTAATTTAAATTCTGAAATTTAAATTAATTACCATAATTTTTTTTAAAGTTGAAATTTAAATTCTGTGCAATTTCAATAAATAAAATAAAACCTGTAAAAATGAATACAACCTGCCATTTCATTTAAATTCATTGCAATTTCAATTAAACATTCATTTAACTAATGTAATGGAGCATAAACTGAGTAAAAAATGAATAAAAGCTTTGCACTTTCAGTGGATCAAAAAATGGCGGCAGACTGCATTTTCATTGAAATTTTGGGAAATCTTCAAATTTCCCACACTTTACAACTTCCTCCCCTTTATAAATAAGGACAAATTCAGTTTTCAAAGACACAAAATTAACAGCCACAAAGGCACAAAAACTACAAAACGGCAGAATGGCTAGGAGAAAAGATCTCTCTACATTTGAGAGAGCAGCCATAATCCAGTTCCTCCTTGAAGACAGCAAGAAGGGGAAGCCTTCTAGGGGGAAGATTGCAGCAGCTATCACAAAATGGAGCAGCTCACGAAGCACTATCAATCGGGTTTGGGCAGCTGCAAAAAAGCAAATACAGCAGGGTGAGGTAATAAGTTCCATTAGTCGAAAAATACATAGACCAAGGCAGAAAAGAGTGCAATTAGATTTACAGTTAATTGCTAGCTTAGACTTGTCCAAAAGATCTACCATTCGGAGGCTTGCATGTGGTATCCAATGTAGCAAAAGTACTGTGGGAAGATGGATTAAGTTAGGGCTGATCAAAGCTCATTCAAATGCCATAAAACCCGATCTTACCGCTCCTAACAAGTTGCTTAGGCTACAGTTTTCATTAGAGGCCCTAGAGTATGATAGGATTATGAGGAGTGTGACATTTAAAAATATGCACAACACAATCCACATTGATGAGAAATGGTTCTACATAACCAAGTCCAACCAAAGGTTTTACTTAACCCCTGCAGAGACCGAGCCTCATAGAACCTGTAAAAGCAAAAAATTCATCACCAAGGTGATGTTTATGTGTGCAGTGTGTAGGCCTATCTTTGGCCCTGATGGAGAATGCCTATTTGATGGAAAAATAGGCATTTTTCCATTTACTGAACTGGTACCAGCAAAGAGGAAGAGTAAGAACAGGGAGGCAGGCACAATGGAGTGGAAACCCATTCAAAGTATCACCAAAGAAGTGGTGAAGGATTGCCTTATTAACAAGGTATGGATAATGCATGATTTATGCAAGGAATGTTCCAATAACATGCTTGGAGTCCAAATCATTTCCATTTATGAGTAGTATCCATGTAATTTCAGATTGTATTATCCATGTAATATCATTTCATTGCTTATTTTAATGTAATTTCAGATTATACCTGCTATAAAGGCAAAGTGGCCAAGTTTTGCTAGCAAAGTCATCTACATACAACAGGATAATGCGCGGCCACACATTAAAGACAATGACCCTGATTTCAGGGCAGCTGCCTCTAGTGATGGCTTTGACATACACCTGGTGCATCAACCACCAAACTCACCCGACACCAACATAAATGATTTGGGGTGGTTCAGGGCCATACAATCGCTGCAAACTGAATCAGTTTGCAACAATGTGGCTGACTTACTTATGGCTGTTCAAAATTCATATCAACAGTTAAGTGCACAAACCTTGAATAAGGTTTTTCTTAGCCTACAAAGTTGCATGATTGAGATACTCAAGGTCAAAGGTCAAAACTGCTACAAAATTCCACATTTGAAGAAGGATGCCTTGATTAGGCAGGATATGCTTCCTTTAAACCTTGAAGTTGATTCAAGGCTTGTTAGGGAATGCATAGCCTACCTAATTGAGCAGGGGAGCATTAATGGGAGTGAAAGTTTCTTATTGCAGCTGCCTATAGGCATGATTGGAGGCACAACTGAGGGGCTGACTTGTAGCATGCAGCAGCTACAAATTCAAGGGGGCAGTGGTGCATTTTGAAGATTTGAAGCTTGTTGTTGTTTTTGTAAAGTGAATGCTCATGTTTTTGTAATGCACATATGCACATATGCACAGATGCACAAAGCTTTTTTGTAATAGATGCACAGATGCACATATGCACAGATGCACAAAGCTTTTTTGTAATGTATGCACAGGTTGCTAATGGAAAAACAATTTCAGATTGTTATTTTGAGATTTTATAGCACAATTTTTTGTAATGTATGCACAGGTTACACATATTACACTGCTACAAGCAGATACCAACATAAAATACACTGCTACAAGCAGCTACCATCAAATAGGCCATCCAACAGGGCAAAGATGCACTACACACAACACAAAGACCATACAAAACCAAACCATAAGCAAGAAGTGGAACATGCAAGATCAAATTAGGGTTTCATCTCATACAATTTCAGATTGTAATCATCGATGCACCATTTTCGGACACAGCACATAGAATGAGCATAATCATATCATTTCAGCCACCAATTATCACTTCCCACAGTACAATTGCATCATAATCCCACATATGACAATCTGTGCATAAAGAAAAGATCCAAAATAGGGCAGATCTCACCAAAAAGAACGCAGGAAGCAGGATCCGCATCATAGATTCAACAGCATCGCTCATGTTTCGATGCTCCCAATTTTCCTCACAAAAAAAGAAAGAGTCAGGGTAAGCATCGGACAAGTCCGGCGAACCAGGGTAAGCATCGGACAAGTCCGGCGATTTACCTTCAAAGGCTAAATCGCCTTGAAAATGTTCTCTGCACTTATCTTCAATCACCTTGCATTCGATCCACGCCTCCAGTTGTCCCTTCCATTCAAAATCGAGCAAATCTCCATTCAAAATCGAGCGAATCGACATATCTCGGCGATTTACCTTCGATTCACCCTCAGATCTGCATCATCGGGAAGGAGGGCAAAGAGGCGATGGTGGATTTAGCTGGTGAGAGACGAGTGCAGATTCGAGAGGGAGAGAGAAGAAGCTTCGAGAGGCGATGGTGATTTAGCTGGTGAGACGAGTGCAGATTCGAGAGGGAGAGATGAGAAGCTTCGAGCGATTCAGTAATGGAGTTAGGGTTAGAGAGAGCGGCGGGATTGAAGAGATAGAGAGAGCAAGGGTAGAATTAGGGTTCTCAGAGAGAGAGCGGCGGAATTGAAAGATGGAGCAAAAAAATGAAATAAATTTTGAGGTCCAAAAAATTGACTTAATTGAGGTCCGAATTATTTGACTTAATTAAGTATAATTAGCGAATATTTTAATGCTTAACTGCCCCCTGATTTTTTCCAAAAAAGGAAATGTGTCATGTAGGTTGGGACAGCCCAAAAAGGAATACGTGTCATGAATAATGGGACGGAGGGAGTACTATATCTACACACACACATAAATGCCTTTTTTTTTGACGGACAAACAAAAATACTTTGAAACTCTTGAAAATATAGTATCTAGAAGCGCCTTCTCTCTCTCTTTCTCATCACCATCCCATGGAATTGAACCAGTCTCCTTCAAATCTTTCTTCCTCTATGTAAAATTCAAATCTTTTTTCACATTCACACGCAGAAAATTCTCTTCCATATATGCCTGCATTTCTGCGTGTGAATCAACAATGCCGAGCGTCACAGTGAAATTATACAGCGTCCTATTCAAATTCTTCCTCAAACGCAAGCTGCTGACCTTGATCGACGCCGCCGCCGGGGACCCATATGGTATCGTATTGCGGCCGGATGAGGCCGTGGCTGCCGCCAACCCCAGTTTCTCTGAAGATGGCGTCGCCACCAAAGACCTCCACATCGACCCCTTAACCCCCCTCTCGCTGCGGATTTTCCTCCCGGACTCCGCTATCGTTTCCCCTAAATCGGTTCCCGATCTCAGGGTTAGGGTTCAGCCGAGCAGGATATTGAAGAAGGCGCCGGACGGCGCGGTCGTTTACGGCGGGTATCTGCCGGAGAACAGCGGGCGGAATTGCCGGAAGCTTCCGGTTATTCTGCAATTCCACGGCGGGGGTTGGGTTAGCGGGGGGAGCGACACGGTGGCGAATGATGTGTTCTGCAGGAGGCTGGCGAGATCGTGCGACGCCGTGGTGGTGGCGGTGGGGTATAGGTTGGCGCCGGAGAGTAGGTACCCGGCGGCGTTCGAGGACGGCGTGAAGGTATTGAATTGGCTGGCGAAGCAGGCGAATTTGGCGGAGTGGGGGCGGTCGTTGGGGAACAGGAGGGGCGGAGGCGGAGGAGATGGAAGGAGGATGCAGATTGCTGATGGATTTGGGGCGTCCATGGCTGAGCCATGGTTGGCTGCTCATGCAGATTTGTCTAGGTATATGTTTTGATCCTATTTAGTTGAAAATTGAAATATTCTTGAAATGGAGACTGAAACTTTGTGCTTATTTGATGCTTGCTTAGTTGATCTTGATGTTTTCTGAATTTGCTTCTGATTTATTGAATTCAATGCATATGAATGGTTTTGGTATTTGCATTAGCTCAAGTGATTTGTGTTTCTTGTCACTGGTTGATGCTTCATGGTTTGCAGATTAACATTTATAATATGATTTTAATATCTTAATATGCTACATGCTTTGCTTCATTTCTTTCCCCTTTGTGAGAGAGTGATAAAAAAGATCAATTGTAAACGATTTCAATGAACTGATGCTGTTTTGGCATATGGTGTTGGCTTCATTGATTCTATTTCATTGAAAAATAGTATTCTTGTTTTCCATCAAAATATTAGGACCCTTCATCAGCTTGTGGCGACTAAAGTAGTTAAACAATTGTGTTATGCATTAAAAGAAATTTAATGTCTTTCCTTTTCCATGTTGTGCAACTTCCAATATTAGAGTTGAAGGCAAATTTATTGTTATTAAGTCTGCTTGAACTGTACAAGAGATGTTGATTTCTGAACATCTGTGAAAGCAGGTGTGTTGTTCTTGGAGTGAGCTGCGGTGCAAACATTGCCAACTACGTTGCGCAATATTCAGTGAAGGCGGGGAAGCTTTTGGACCCGGTAAGAGTGGTGGCTCAAGTTCTGATGTACCCTTTCTTCATCGGAAGCAATCCCACACCTTCGGAGATCAGACTGTCTTCTCATTCGTACCTCTACGACAAATCCATGGCGTTGCTCGCTTGGAAACTATTTCTACCAGAAGCCGAGTTTAGTCTGGACCATCCAGCAGCCAACCCTCTCAACCCTGCGAGGGAAGTAGCCCTCAAGTACGTGCCACCAACTCTTACTATCACTGCAGAACATGACTGGATGCGCGACCGTGCCATTTCATATGCAGAGGAGCTTCGGAAGGTGAAGATAGACGCTCCTGTTCTCGACTACAAGGACGCGATCCACGAGTTTGCGACGCTTGATGCGCTGCTCAAGACTCCACAAGCTCAGGCTTGCTGCGAAGACATTGCTATATGGATGAAAAAATATATATCTCTGAGAGGCAACGAGCTATCTTACTAGCAACATTGCAGGCCACACCATTCCAAGTGATTTTCTGCTGCTGATTGTATGATTGGCTGAGAGCTCTGAGAAGCTGCTATTCGTTTTTGTAAAGATTGGAGTAGTAAGGTTTTGGGGGGTTTTTTTTTTTTTCCTTGTAATATAATCTTTCCTGTAAAATAGTTTTCCCAGTGTACATCTTAGTTTTGGACAAATAATTCTTCTAAGAAATTATTTTATTATTCTTTTGGTGGTGGAAGCGGGTATATCATAAAAAAAGAGAGAACAATTTGTTCCTTTTGACATTAAGATCTCTTTTTCATTTTGTTTGAGAGATAATAAGATCTCATTTCTTATATTAGGACATAAATATGCAATAACGAAAATCAATCATCTATATAACTAATTAAGAATAGGGGTTTTGACAACTAAATCTGGAATTCTTTTAAAATTGTAATTTTAATGTGATTTTTGAAGCTTGACGAATTAAATTATCATCTTTTCAATTTTTATAATTTCGTTCACCTAATTATTTTCGATCACCACGTAATATTCATGCTACGATGTCGTTTGCAATAAAATTATTGAATATTAGAAATTAGATACAAGATACAGTTCCTTTATAGTATGAGAATCTTTGTAATTCAAAATGTATGAAACGACGTCGTTTGGGCCTCACAAAATTAATGTTGTCTTTACTGATCTATGTAAGCTCCAACTCAATATTCCGGTTACCAAAAAAAATTGGTGGGACGAATTTGTATAAATTAAAAAGGTGATGATTTAATTCGTCACACTTCAAAAATTACGTTAAAATTATAATTTCAAAATAATTTATGGTTTTATTTGCCAAAATCCTTTAAGAATAATTTTTTTAATAATAATTACTTCCCCGAAAAAAAGTAGTAGAAATTAATATTGCAGTTTAGATGGGAAAATAGTTTGGGCACATGATTCTCATTTTATATGTATAGATTCAGGTCTATAATTAATTACAACTAACAAGGTATGTTAAAGAAATAAGGACTATAATTAATTACAACTAACAAACTAATTAATTACAACGCACTTTATATATAGATTCAGGACTATAATTAATTACAACTTCAAAATAGAAATTAACCCGCTGCTTAGAAAATTATCTCTCTTTTATACGTTTTTTTTTTTGCACGTCCTATGATGTTAAATAAGTATTGATGAGGAGTGATATGTGCATAGTAGGGGAAATGATGCAAAACAGAGAAATCGGCCCCACCAACGGAACGAGTATGGCAGAAGAAGCGCACTCGCCAGAGGAATCATGCTTGTCAAGAGGAATCATTCTCACCAGAGGGATCCTACTCACCAGAGATATCTCCCCCACCAGAGGAATGACTCTTGCCAGAGGAATCATGTTCGCCAGAGGAGTCATCCTCGCTAGAGAAGTCATCTCCACCAGAGGAACTACATCCGGCAGAGAAGCTGTTCTCGCCAGAGGAATGCTCTACATCCGGCAGAGAAGCTGTTCTCGCCAGAGGAATGCTCTTCAACAGCGGAGTCACTGGAAAGCGCGGGGAAGTCTCCCGCGTGAAGGCAAAGTTACCATTCTACCCTCAAACACGCAAGGCGCATGCACCACAAACGAATTTACCGTTTTACCCTTCATTTGTAATCTATAAATAGGACATACGTGCTCTCTTGTACTCTACGTTACCTCTCCTTTTTGAATACAACAGCAAATTCTCTCTTGTGTTCTAGCATTTCAATTGTTTTCTTCGTCTTCTTCAGCTAATCAAACTAGGTATAATTTATGATTATCGTTTTAGCTTAGGTGTTGGTCCTTGATTCACCAAGTATGCATTGTTTGATGTTAAATTATTTTCGCTTTGCATTTGGTTGTGTATTGGATTTCGGCCAATATAGTCCATGATGTCCATCCACCCCTCCTCCGAGTTTAGAAATAAAAAAGATTAAATTTAAAATTAAAATAACAAAAATAGTTTAAAACCTAATGGTTTTGGGATGTCACCATAGCATGAAAATCGACGGAATGATTCAAATCAACCGAAACAAGATCCAAAATTTCTATCACGAAAAATTTATCCAATAAATCTAATCCCAAAATCGATTAAATTATCTCGATCAACATCCCCCTATTTTCAGCCAAGAAGTATTGTCATTTTAGAAGACCCAAAATAATAGTAATAAAAAGTAGGACTATCCAATTGATTTTCGGATTTTGGATAGTTCATTAACCAAATCGAAATTTTCGGATTCGGTTATTCAATAACCGAAATTTTCGATTATTGGATCGGTTTCGGTTATCGTTTTTAAAAAAAATTCGAATATCGGTTAACCCAAATGGTTAACCGAATAACCAAAAAATATTTAATATATATATATATTAATTATTAATTGAAAATGAATATTGAATTATAGAAATTAAATTAGGAACCCTAAAATCTAATCTGCAACCCTTCCCAGTTCCCACTTCCCAAATCCCTACTTACAAGGTTAGCTCCAAGAAATAAAATATCCAAATTATATATACCTATAATGATATATAGTATGAAAATGTAGCTATTTATATGATATAATGAGTTCCGCTAGAGTTAGGGCTCCTCTGCCACGTACATGATATATTTGATTAATTTAAATATTTTTTTTACTTTAATTCCTAATATATTTTTATAATTTTAAAATCTAATTAATGTGATTAGGGCTCATTTATACTAATAAATCTAATAGTTATGTTTGGTATTATATATACCACCTAAAAGATACTAGTATAGATAATTATATAAATTAGCTTTGGTTCAATGGATAAGTTGCTTTGAGTATTTTCTGGAGACCAGGATTTGAATCTTCTAACTAGCTAATTATTGTGAATTTTAATTTTTTAAATGAGTGTTCGAACTTAGGATACCCAAATAATCGAATCGATTATTGAGAAGTGAGAACCCATCACTTAAAACGATTAGTGAAATATGACATATTTCGAATTCGGATAACTAAAAATTTGAGTACGGATAATCGAATCCGAACTGATCAAAAGTCCTAATAAAAATTGATGTAAAATACATGCTGTAGCAAAGCTGCCGCTCGTGAAATAATTTATTGATATCCATATTTGCAAAACTATTAGTCAGATATGAGGAAATCCACAAAATATTAGAAATGACAAAAAACGAAAAATAGAAGGGAAAAAATTGTGGATAAGGCTTAGCCAGAAGGGCCCATCCATATTCCTTGCACTCAGCTTCCAGCAAGAAGCAGTAGAATCTTGTAAATTTAGAGAGAGAGAGAGTAGTGAGAAGGTTGTGGTTATGGAGGTAGCGATGTCTGTGAACCCAGTGGTGCGATTGCCCTTATCCTCCCATGGAAGAATGCACGACGATTCAGTGATAAGACACTCACTGTTTACGACAAGAAGAGCAACCTCAACAAATCCAAAGCCTCATAGATTGATGGTAGTTGAAGCTAAAGGCAAGAAAGGAATGGCTTCTAGACAGTACCAGCGCACGCCCCCACCCCCTCTTCCCAAGCTTGAAGATGATGGCAACCCCAAGTTCGTCGTCTTCATTCGCATGGCGAACGTTAGCTCTCCCTCTCTCCCTCTCTAAATTATGTGATCAAGATTCTTGAATTGCAAGTAATTTATCTTTTGGGTCAACATTTTCTTGATTCTGAATTTGTCTAGTTATTGGGAAATACGGCCAGAACATCTTAACAACTGCAGTGTTCAATAATAATTCTGTGAAAATTGAATCAAGATGCCATCTTTTTGATTTAGTAATGGAAAAATGGTGTTTTGTTGGTTTGCAGGTTTACCTTTGGTATCCTCTTAATATTGTGACTGGTGGGACAACAGCGAAAATCATGGTAGCTGCAAAGGATAATTTTCTTGGCAAATACATATACAAAGACACTCTAGCTAGGAATCTTGCATCAGTCATTTATCGAGTGAGTTTCCTTTCCTGCTATTTGCATTTGCATTTGCCCCTCCTAAATATATACTCATCTATCACTAGTCTCACCAGATGAGGGGTTAGTATGGATTAATATTTCTGTATGTTTCTCTCTGTGTTCTGCTTTGTCATTATGTAATTTCACAAAGTGGATATGATCATAGGATTAGACTACGTAATTTAGGAGGTCAGCTGTAGATAACACATATCAATAGTGATATATACTAGATCATGATAATTAGCAAGGCTCTGTTATATATAGTCTTATTTCACTCTGCTATATATAATGTTATTGCAGTTTTGCATCTCGATTTTCATATTGAAAATAAAAGCAAGCACATTGTGCATCTTCCATTGTAACAGGATGAAAAGGAAATACAGAAGATGGCTCAGAAACAGTTTCGTGTATTGCGGTCTGCCACTGATTTCCGATATGGCTACAAACTTGTTGTAATGTTTCAGATCACTTGGTTTGGGTCTTTGATCCTAATGCTACCCAAAAAGCTTTAACACTTGCTCCTAACATGCAGGAAAACAACAATCTGCGGGCTGCGCTAGCTGCAAATGATGTCATTGAGGTAATACTTAGGCTGCTTACCTTTTCTTATGCATTACAGTGACACAGTTATGTAGAGTGACTCAATCATTTTCAACTCGACCTAGGATGTTGATGAAAATTATCATGTGATTAGTTTCTGATCTCAAAAACTGTTTGCTGCTGCCTGCTATGCTCTCTGCTTGTATAGTTTTAATCTGATTTAAGGTGGTATGAGTATCTACAATCTATTGACAGCATAATTAAGTAAATTTAATACCCAGATTTAGCTTGGGTATTTATACTTGTGGTCTTATTTTCTTTCGAAGCTAGTGAGCTCTAAAAATTGTGTGACTTGCTACGAGCACACCGTATTCCTTTCTTGTGTGTCCTCTAACATGCATCACGTTTTCGGGCCAATTTTGTAGCTTCCCAGGCCGGAAGAACTCAAAACTGTCGTTGACAAGGTGAAGGACTTCTTTGGTGAGGCCAAAGAATCTTTCGGGAAGATGACATTCTTGAACACGGGAGATGATTCGTCGGAACAGGAAGATACTAAAGAAGCTTCTATAGAAAAATCCAAGGAAAAATCTCCGTGAGTTTCAAAGTCTATTAATATCATTCCAAGGAAAAATCTTGTGTAAGATGAATCATGATCCAAATCTAAACACAATAAATGCCAACAAAATCATTAATCCGAATATCCGCAAGTTTTTGCGTTATTTAAATCTTTGGCGTATCCTTTGATCTTGGAGGCTGACTAGATGTAAATTCTGAATAGGGTGAAAAGCTGAATCTATTCTGGTGGAGAAAGAAGTTGAAGAAGGATAACGCGTGGACAACAATCACATTCAGTTTTGTACACGACAACATTTGTTAATAGTTGTAGGAGAAATGGTTCCATATTTCAGTCGCCTTTTGTATGGATTTAGCTTTGTTCTTGAATTACTTGCCTCAAAACTTGGAGATGACTTTTCTTGGCATATTCAGTGAAACGTGCTGCGGTGTTGTGAATATTATCTGAATTTGAATATACATTTTTTTACAATTTCACTTGTGATGAATCCTATTAACAAGTAGTACTGTGATTATTTGCCGGACTTGTCTCACCTGATGATCAAATAGCAAGTCAAATGATATCGATTAATGCCAAATTTATTGCTAAAATCATCAAAGTCAATGTGTGCAAATTGACAATTAAGTAGAGCTCAGTTCATTAGACGCTTCTCTTTCAACCAATAAATCGGAAGTTCGAATCATCATAAGGGAGAAATGAGAAATTATTATTGATCCTTTTATTTGGCATTATATCTTTTGGTCACAACTTCACAGATTGATTAATCAAAATGCAAACTATTCGAAATGCATCTCACACTAACCTTATCGTCGTTACTACAAGCCTTCTAGCTCAATGGAATCGCTCACACCCAAACACCGACACACATCTTATCATCGTTTACATCCTCCAATCTTATTCAAGAAAACAGACAAGGTTCTTCCATCACATAAGTCTATTCTTTTCCATAAAGGAAGAAGCAGTTTCAGCTATCGAGATTACACTCCAGCGCACAGGCAAAGTACCACTACACACAAGCTTAAGTGTTCAAAGACACCTTCTATTACTACTAGTTGAAATATATCAAGTAGACTGAGGAAATACAAGTCATGTAGCCACAGAAGCTGCTACTCTATTCATAGCATATCTTCATGAACAAAGAGGAAAGTAAAGTAATGTAGAATGCTGAGACTTCTGACCTGCTTATTCAGTTGATTCCACAACAAATTTACAGATGGTTTGCACCTGATTACTTGAACCACAAATGGATCTGGTCATAACTAGCAGTATCTGAACTCGTTATGACTACAATAGTAAATGTCTTAAAGTACATTCATCGGGGATCCATCACTGCTTGTTTCTATTGCGAGCTATTTCCCTAGCCATCTCCCTCATTTCCTCAGGGGATGGCGGCCGTGGTGCTTCAGGCGGATAGACCACATAATTGCGCTACACAATACATCAAAAACGTATAGCTTTATATGTCATACAAGAAAATCAGGTACTACATTCATCCATATGCGTCAGTTCGATTACATACTTGATCAATATTCTGGCTATTTTGACAACAATGCAGTATAACAAAAAGCTAAGCAAAGTTTGTTCCATGAAAGTATCGAAGCTGAAGCATCATTCATTTCCTACAATAACATAAAAAATATTTTCTTTTCTCTTCTCCTGTTCCATTTTATGCTTATCTCTATCATATAGAATGTCAAGAGCTATAGTTTCATCATTTTTTGACAATGATAAAGAGTTGAGTTGGAAATCCAAACAATTAGCTCTTTCATTGGAGTAAAAATAAATTGATAAAACTAATGGTAATGAAAGCTTCATCATAAACTGTCCACTTCTACATTGTCAATGTAACCACTAAATTTGTAACTTCATTGAAGTATTGCCTTTTGTCATTTTTGACAATGATACCCAGTTCAGTTGAAAATCCAAAAAATAACTATTTCCATTATAGCAAGATAAATTGGCAAACCAACGGTAATGGAAGTTTCACCATAGCCAACTTCTACACTGTCAAATTTAGTAGTTAAATTCGTATCTCTAGATATTGAAACATCCCACCTTTAATCGATTCTACCCAAATTCAACCCTAATTTCCTCCACCGTAACGCAACAGAAACAGTAAAAGCGAACAGATAAACAACACTCAGAAATGAGAATATTAATCCAAAGCACGATCAATTATCACAAAGGAAGCTCAAATCCAGAAAAATCGATTCAGGAAATCAGTTTATTGTCAAATTGATGCCTTTTCTTTTCAGGATCAATTGACTAAAATAAACGAACAGAAAAAGAATAAATCGCAGGAAAAAAAACAAACAATAGATCACGAAAATGGAAAGAATTCTTACATTTCCCATAACTTTCTGGAGATTCTTGGTATTGCTGGCGAAGAAGTACATCATCCCGATCGGAACGGTGACGTACAATGCAAATTTGGCAATCTCTAAAACCCCTTTTGATGTACCCAAAGACGACATTTTTCTTTACCCGTTTCAGCTATCTTTTGAGAAGAAGAGCAGGGTATGAATTGCGATACCGATACGTAGAGGTTTTCGTTATCTCAAAATTCACATGTTGTCGTTGTGTATGTCGGTTTTGTAATTGTAACTACAACCTTTTAACTAACTCTGATTCACTTATGATCTCGGCTGGGCTAAACACATTCCATAAGGGCTTGCCTTCCCAACAATGGTAATGAGAAATTTGTGAGCTCAATATTAAATTGAAAAAAAAAAAAAAAACTAGAAAGTCATTCAAAATTTTAGAATCAAAATAGGACCGAAAAACAAAATGAATTACTCCATCTCTCTTAATAAGCTTGTCCTATTTCTTTTTGGCACGATTATAAAAAAAAGTTAAATTAATATAATACAAACTAGTAACTGACCAGTCGAAATTCGACGGAATTTATTAAAATATAATTTATGAAATTATTAATGTATTTTTTGTTTCATGAATTTTTTTCACTAAAATAAATAATTTAATGAAATTGTTTTAAAGTAAAAAATTATAATTATTTGAAATTGACCGACCTAATTTAAATATCTTATGAAATTTATATGTGAGCAGAGTTTCGATCTAAAAAATATTAAAAGAGAAATTGAAACAATTATTTGAAACGTAACTAAATTATATGTCTGTAGTTGGAACTAGAAATTAAAAAGAATAAGAAAATAATAAATTAGATAATATCACTAATGACTTAAACTTTAAAAATTTGAATAAATTATTAAATTTGCATACCTCATAATCTATCGAAAATTTCATCATACACCACGTTAGTTGTTGCGTCTTGCGTATGACCTCTTTTTTAGTGATTTTTTAGATTGCCGCGTAGAGTTGTCCATAACTAAAAATAGGTTTCGACGTGTATAATCATACATTTGAAAGAGATTATTCATGACTTTTATTTATTGTCGACATAACAAAACAAACACTCATAGAGAATTACCTTCTCTTAAACCAAATTGAAAATTTAGTGAGTTGCGATGAAGATGTAATCATTCTAGCTAGAGACAACTTCTTGCGCATATTTTTTTGCTGAAATGAGTTTGCCTCCACTTACATGTTCTCCAAGTTGAGTTACTATCAGTCTGTTGCCATTGCAAAGCTCATTAGATTGATCATATTTTTTAGAAGAATGATTATGCATTTCTATTTCAATTTAATCTCATGACTGGACAATCCTGAACACTTGATCGTGCCGAGATATTCAACTGAGAATACATGTTCATGGAGGTCAATTTATCCATCTTCTTTGCAAATGTTGTCTGAACTTAGGTAAACCCTTTCGTTGGTAGACATTAGAGACATGATGTAATCATTTATCGTATCAATCATCTCATTAGGGCTAAGATAGCTCTATTCTTAAACATGTCTGTATCAAATGCATTATTAACTACGTATGTTATGGATATAAATAATTTTTTCTTAATTTGTGAAATATTAATATAATGATTTTTAGATATTTCATAGTTTTTAGATATATATTGATTTTTAGATATTTAATGGTTTTGTATATGGAAACTGATTAAAATTTAGAAGAAAATAAAAGAAAAAAAGAATGAATGAGAATTGAGGAAAATTAGAATGAAGTGGTATATGACGTCACATAGGATAAAGTTTATTTTATTGGAATATTAATATAATGATTTTTAGATATTTAATGATTTTTAGATATGAAAATTGATAAAAATTTAGAAAAAAATAAGAATGGATGAGAATTGAGGAAAATTATAATGGAGTAATTAGAATGAATGAGAATTTATAATATGTCATCTCCAGAAATGAATATTAGCGGATAGTGCATCGGAAGATAGAAAGGACTAAATTTATTCAATCGTATAAGTTCACCAGGACTCTTTTGAACAATGGAATCAATTTGAAGGAATAAATGTTAACAATTGAATTTAATAGTTATTATATATATATGGTAGCTCTAATAAAAATCATTTTATTGTAAGAACTCAGAACTAATTATTTTTCCATGGCGATATGATTAAATCATATTTCAAATGTTGTTTTTTTTTTTTTTGTAGATTTAATAATTAAGGATACTTATCTAATTTCGCATTTTGAGATCAACTTTGTTATGATTTTTAAGGAATCTATAGTCTTTTTCTATAGTAGTTTTTATTCTTAATATACAATACGTATTAGAGGCAAATTAAAATATAATAAATTTTAAATCGTGTCCATTAAAGTATTATTAGTTAAGGGCATAGATTAGTTCTAAATTCTTATTTTAAGGGTGGTTTTTATTTTAACCCAATTAAAGTATTATATACATTGGAACCTGAATTGGTTTGCCCATGAAGTCGAATATAATTTTTTAAGGAATATAAATAGAATTAATAACATCAAAGTCATATATATTAAAGTAAATCAAGTATGTTTTTAAATTGAAATTGGAGAGTTGGATATCATGAAGTATAATATAATATTACAATAATCATTACAACCTCAAAATTACAAATATATGTATTTTCTATTTTTTCGTGTATGGATATAAATAAAATTTTATTGATCAGTGGAATACTAATATAAAGATTTTTAGATATTTAGTAGTTTTTAGATATATAATGATTTTTAGATATTTAAAGGTTTTTGGATATGGAAATTGATTAAAAAATAAAAAATTAAAATTATATGTATTTTCTATTTTTCGTGTATGGATATAAATAAAATTTTATTGATAAGTGGAATACTAATATAAAGATTTTTAGATATTTAGTAGTTTTTAGATATATAATGATTTTTAGATATTTAATGGTTTTTGGATATGGAAATTGATTAAAAAATAAAAAAATTTAAAAATTGAAAATGAATGAGAATTGAGGGAAATTAGAATGGAGTGATTGTAGGACGCCACGTAGGATAGAATTTATTTTGTTGGAATATTTATATAATGAGTTTTTAGATATTTAGTTTTTAAATATATCATGATTTTTAGATTTTTAATGGTTTTTAGATATAGAAACTGATTAAAATTTAGAAAGAAAAAAAAAATGAATGATAATTGAGGAAAATTAGAATGGAGTGATTATATTTATAGGATACCACGTAGGGTATGATTTATTTCGCTTTAATATATATATATATATATATATATATATATATATATATATATATATATAGACTGAGGAAAATTAGAATGGAGTGATTGTACGACGCCATGTAGGATAGAATTTATTTTGTTGGAATATTTGTATAATGAGTTGTTAGATATTTAGTTTTTAAGTATATCATGATTTTTAGATTTTTAATGGTGTTTCGATATAGAAATTGATTAAAATTTAGAAAAAAAAAATAAGGATGAATGAGAATTGAGGAAAATTAGAATCTAGTGATTACAGGATGCCACATAGGATAGGATTTATATATAAATATATATATATATATATATATATATATATAGATTGAGGAAAATTAGAATGGAGTAATGGAGTGATTGTACGACGCCACGTAGGATAGAATTTATTTTGTTTGAATATTTATATCATGATTTTTAGATTTTTAATGGTTTTCAAATATAGAAATTGATTAAAATTTAGAAAAAAATAAGGATGAATGAGAATTGAGGAAAATTAGAATGAAGTGATTATAGGATGCCACATAGGATATGATTTATTTTGCTTTAATATATATATATATATATATATATATATATATATAAATATATGTAAATGTGTGATGTCATATTGTTTATAGTGTAAAATCATTACTAAAAATAAAAACATGACAATATTATTGGGACAATAAAGACATGATTAATGGGACGGAGGGAGTAATATTTCTACTATGCATGATTATATTTTAAAATTAATTAAATTATATATATATATATATATATATATATATGTATATTATGTGGTGAGATTTTAAATTGATTTGTAAGCGTGATTTAATGTATCCAATGACTGGTATTTATCTGGAAGGGGAAAAAGATTATCTGGGTCCGAATCCTGGAGATAGCGAAAATTTTACTAATTTTTTGAATATCGTATTCAACATTATATACTGTTTTATTCATTTGTCTCATTATCTCACTAAATAAAAATAAAAATAAAAATTCACTACAACCTAACTATATAAATTTTCAATTTGGTCTAGTTTTGAAAATGTCAAACTGATCGAACAAATTAAATTTCATATTTCAATTTGATTAAGATCGATTTGAATTCAAATATTTTGCTTACCGCTAATTCCAATTTATCGTTTTTCAATTAAGGAAATATTCTTCGTTGATTGTAAAAGATGTTTATATGATTATATTTGCCTTTTATTTATACTATTCATGCTTTATTCCATCTAAAATTCTAAATTCAATTTGTAATTTTACCAAGGAATTTCTGTTTTGTGCTAAATCGAATCCTGCTATTAAAAAAAAAAAATCAAATCCTTAGAAACAGGACAATTAAGTTCAATCAATTAAATTCGCATTTGTGGTGAGGATTAATCCAACCAAATTTATGGTTTCGTTATAAAAATTTATCTTTTGTAATGCATTTCAAGAAATTAAAAATATAATTGATTTTTGAATGTCAAGCCATGAATTAATTAAGATAGTTTTTCCTTCGATTAATAATAATATTTATGTAGTCTCTAAAGGGACACCAAGCGGTGTGATCTTCTGTGTATGAACAGTAAGAAGTTTCGGGTTCAAACCCCACTGCTCTCCCTCCCCAGCTCCCCCAAGTAAAAAAAAAATATTTGTCATTGTGTGTGAGGTGTATGCGTGTGTGAGGACTTATTCCAAGTTGGGTTAAAATTGTTTTAGCCGTTTAGTTTTTAGGATCCTCTAAAATTTTATTTTTATTTTTATTTGTCTTAGGCGCTCTAATTAAAATTTGATTAGTATGAAAAATGACAAAAGAAATAGAAAACTAGCCGTTGGTAATACGTAGTAGCAGTGCCCAATTCAACAACCAGAAACCACCGCTCTCCCTCTCTCTCTCTCTCAACAGAAGCACAATTTAGTCAAGTGCTTCGCTTTTTCTGACACCCTTTTGAAATAGCTCCTGCTCAATTGATCTCCAATGGCTCCCTGAATCAGATTGAAAAACAAAAAAATCAGAATTTTTTTCAGAGTTTTCTGAAACAGAGGTTCAGGATCGTGATGAAAAACTAAATTGGCCAAGAATTTGTTAAAATATTAGTAGGTTTTTGTTTTTATCTTCTTCTCCTATTTCTCACTTGATTGTTATTGCTTGGAGGATCGATGGGGGAATCTGCTGCGTGGCTCGTGCGCTCATTTTCTCAGCCTTCTCCTACATCCGAAGAAGAAAAAAAGGTATCTTCTTTCTCAAGATCCATTGCTTCTCCTGTTTTACTCTTGACATGTGCTGTAGTTCTATCGAATTATTCAAACGAAAGCTAAATCGGATTCGTTTTAGTTCAATTTTTAGCTCAAATGATGTGGATTTCTTGTAAATGTTGCTATTGGTGAACCGAACCTAATTCGTATTCCTCTCTCCGGGTTGTTTTATAAACTTGTTTACATATTTGCAGGCCTTTTGCATTCGAAGTAGAATTCGAATAATTGACGTGAAAGCGCAATGTGATAAGGAAATTATTGGGGATTTGTTTCTGTTCCATGAAAAAAATTTCTCTTTCATGAATATCGCCTTTATCTACTAATAACAGTTTTAACACAAGCCTCATAGGTACCACCACTGTGGAAAATTCGTGCATATCTTTGCGAATGCAGCAAGAGTTGTGTGTCACATTTCGATTTTTATTAGAGTTGGGTTTTAGTACCTTGGTATCTAGAAAGCCTTTGTAGATGAAGCTTTTAATCCTGACCAGATGGGCTGAACAGCCATACATTGTTGAAGCTTATGCTTAATCAATGAATTATTGAACATCACTCACAAAGTGCAATTTTTCGGATAATGTTATTGATATTTTGCAGGGGAACCCGATAGATCGGGCCCTAACAGCATCAGTATCCTTTGGAAGGTTCATGTCTGAATCGTTAGACTGGGAAAAATGGTCAGCTTTTACTAACAACCGATACTTGGAGGAAGTTGAGAAGTATTCGAAGCCTGGTTCTGTTGCTGCGAAGAAAGCTTACTTTGAAGCTCATTTCAAGAGAAGGAGAGCTGCAGCATTGCTTGAGCAGCAAAATGCAGCAGCTTGCACCTTCTCTGAAACAGAAAATACAGAAGCTAAGATTGACGACAATTCATCCTTGGATTTGGGTATTAAGGAAGCAGGGATTCAGAGTAGTGAGCCAGCCATTCCCTCTGGACAGAGTGGTAACCATGATACTTCATTCGAAAGAACTTTAGAAGACACTAAGCGTGGAGCAACTGAAACAGCCATGAAGCCACTTGCTAACCATCTCAAACATGATGTGTGCATTGTGGATACAGTGTCCAAGAAAGAGGATACCACACGCAACAAGGTACGCACTAAATTATTCTACATTTATTAACGTAAGCTAGTCACTAAAGTTTAGTTCATTGCAAACTGATCTTGCTGGTTATGTTCCAGGATGATTCTGCTATAGGAAACCCGGCATCAGGTCAGAAGATACCCAAAGCTCCTTCTGCTAAGATGCTGATAAAAGGGGTTGGTTGCAAGTGTTCACCTTCAGTGGAACCGATAATACCTGTTCAACTCAAGAATAGTGAAAAGTCACCAGAGAGCAAGCGTAATTCGACGGACTCAAGCAACAAAAGGAGATCCTACCTAACATCCCTTCACATGTCCATTAATCTTGCTTCTCGTTCAGGTGCAACCCAAAATGACATATCTTCTGGTCTACCAAAGATTGAAAACTCAAGAGTCATCCGAGCTCCAGCCAAGAAATATAAAAACAGCTCGCCTCAAACTTCAACTAGGGTATGTATATTTGTTCGGTGTGACTTCCATCACCTAGTTATTCTGTTTCAGTGATTTGTAACGAATATGTTGTCTTCAATGTGCAGGCATCTGTGAGTGGTCTAATCAAGCATTTTTCAGTAGCACCTACACCAGAAAACAGAAGGTCTCTTGTGTTTCCAATTTGAAAAAAAAAAACATTTTCAAGAGGATCTAGAAAATATTATATGTATATGCTTCGTTATATACTAATGATGTGACTCACTTTGATTGATTAACAATTTTACAGGACTGTGAGATCACGTGGTGATTCAATTTCAGAAGCCAAAACAGCAGATGATAAAGTTCAGTCCCCATCCTCAAAGTAAGCAATTTCAGCCTGTTGTTGTTGTTGTGTTAATGTCTGTAAAGATTGCATAAGTGGTATCCTAAATTCTGTTTTAGCTGAGACAGCTAAAAGTTGATATGAGAATTTAAATTTTATTTTTCTCTCTTTCTTCAGCTATCCCAAGTCTTCGAATTTATTTGGAAACAAAGCACGGCT
This sequence comes from Salvia miltiorrhiza, assembly GCF_028751815.1. Taxonomy (NCBI): domain Eukaryota; kingdom Viridiplantae; phylum Streptophyta; class Magnoliopsida; order Lamiales; family Lamiaceae; genus Salvia; species Salvia miltiorrhiza. The sequence goes on along the minus strand of NC_080393.1, from coordinate 16,162,655 downwards.
ACCGACTGTGCCTTCGTCCTTCACATTTAAGAGTGAAGAAAGAGCAGTAAAACGGAGAGAGGTAAGTCTTTATGTTGTTTCCGTTTCACCAAAACTTATCTGATTTTCATTCTCTTATTCTGATCAGCTGCTTTATCTATCCTTCAGTTTTTTCAAATGCTCGAGCAGAAAGCAAAATTGAAGGAGAAACATCAAATGCATGCAAAACCACAGGTGCACTGATGATATCTTGCAAGAAACTTCTATATGTTGGAAAGTAAACAAGTTTCAAGATAAAAAACTTTTATAGAAAATGCAGTAAAATATGTTCCTCACGCCTGCTTGTCTGAGGCACTTATATAATCCGCAGACAGTTAAATTACTGGGGGAGAGTATAGAAAAATAACAAAATGGGAACCCTAGAGAAAATAACCAACAAAACTGTGTCATCCCTGTTTGACCATGAACTTTACCGTGTAGGTTCGCAAGACTGAAATAAACACCAATATTTAATCAGATTTTCTTTTGCAGGTCACTGGAAAAAGTAATGATAAGGATATTCACAACTCCATTGCACTCGAAGCATCAAAAGGAGCAGAGGCTCCTCCCTTAAGAAACATAACAAAAAAGGTATCTTATGTTATCAGTTTACTAGCTTCCTCTGCACCATACGAAATCATAATTCCTGCCAGGCTTTATATATAATGTTTGTGACTAACATCATGTGTAATAATGTTTAATACTCCATGCAATTCTGCTTGGTTTGAAGTGATCTTGACTGGTTAAATATTTGTCACTTTGGTCAATCATCTGCCAATATAACAAGAAAAGGTTGAGGTTCTTACATGACATGATATGTTATCTTCTTTTTGCTTTTTGGTCGCGAACTCATAATGATGATCCATGCAGATTCCAACCGCGAGACCTTGTTTTCCAAAAATTGAAGAAAGAGCTGCTGCTTTCAAAGTTCAGGACAGTAACATTGTAAAACCTCCTTGGAGATTCTCAGTGAAGACAGAAGGGTCCAAGGATTTAACTGCAAAGAACAGCAGGCCGCCAAGCCATTCTACAAAATGTCTGCCAAAGAAGATTATGAATGAAAATGCTTCTCCAAACATCCAGCTTTGACACACTTTTGCTGCTCTGTGGAGAAATTAGTTACAGCAGCGCATTGCCCGCGTTCCACGGGGAGGAAGTATTAAGTGCTTTACTTTTTTCTGGATGCTGCTGAGAAGTGATTCCTTAATAAGTAGAAGTTGAAGTTGTGAGATTCCTTGTAAAATCCTTATAGTTGTTTTTTCGAAATAGGAACAAAAATGTTGAAGCTTTGTGTGTAATGACTAGTTGCAATCATCGGTTGGTTAATATATATCAGTAGAGGTTTGTTTTATCAGCTAATGTACACATTATAAGGTTGCCACGAGTAGGGACATCAATCCAGTTCGAAATCGATGGATTAAGCTCAATCTGAAAGGGTGTCAATCTGAAAATTTCTACCCTGAAAAAGATTAAGCGCAATTGACTTGAACCGGAAATAGCTCAACTCTAAGAACCGAAATTTTCTTACTTAATTTTTAAACTTCATTACTTTGCTTTTGATATAATTTTTTCCCCCAAGGTAAACACAAAAGAACATATGAAAATTTAAACAGATGGCAAACTTGCTTCCTTTTCATATCACTACTAGAAAATGCGCCGATTACGACCGAAAATAACGACAAATATTCCGGTCGTTATCTAAACAACATTTACGACCGATTCGTGACCGTTATTTGGATCGTTGCACTTTTATTTATTTATTTTATTTCAATTTTTTTGTATTTAACTATCGAAATATCGATCGTTAAAAAATAATTTATTTTTTTATTACTTATCATACGATCGAATATGCGGTCATTACCTTAAATTTTTTATTTTAAATTTATGATCGTAAAATAACTGTTATTGGTTTTGTTAATTTGTTTTAAATAATTACGACCGTTATCTCATGACTGTAACAGTCATTACATGAAGAATTTAACTTCTTTTAGGTCATAGTTAGATATAGTTTAACTAGGTTAGTTTATAGGTTATTTGGACCAACTGGATTGAATATTTCATAAGGTAGATTCGAATGTATATATTGAATGTATCATGTATGTAAATTTTATTTTGTTCGTTGTGTCGTCAATGGGGAGAGACAAATAACTTGTTTTGATTTTACATGATTAATTGTGTTGAATATGTTTTATTTATAATTATAATATAATTGTGTTGCAGATGGGAGAGAGGCGATTAAGCACATTTTGATTGATTTATTTGTTATGAACTTATGATATTGGAGGTTAGGGAGCCTGTGAGGAAGAGGCGGAGGTGGTAGCAATGACTACCGCCATGATTTTCCTTCTTCAAATCCTAATCTTTAAACTATAGGTTTAGTCCTTAAAAAAAACTTAAAAAATTCAAATCAAGCCCATGAAGTTAACTATAATCCTTAAACAAATAAATCATAATAAAAACATATTGGAGGACGTAGAAACACGAATTTAGATTGAGGGTGGACGAATAAGCGTTATGCTCAAGGTAGTCTAATCAAAGAGTTCGTAGATGGATTAAAGTTTTATTCATTATTCGTCTTAAATTTTTAATATTTTAGTATATTAAGGCTGACCGATATGATTCGGGCTATGTACCATAGTCTCTAAACCTAATCATAAATCTATACATTTAATATAAAAAAGGCAGGCCAAATCAGAAGAAGAATATGCATATATATTCCAGATCATCGAAAATACAGACCTTGATTGGTCTCATGTGCATTGCGATCGTACTCATCCTCAAAGTTTTGAAAATCGTACAGTTCCGGTGGAGTAGGAACGAGATTGGTGCAACAAAAGCTAACAAGTTAATGAGGATTATGCAGATGGTAGATGCGATCACTCGAAGAGGAGTAAGCTTTGATCAGTTCCACGTTAAGAGGGGCTGATGACGATGATGATGATCCTGTTTCCACAATCATGCTCATGTTCTTGAAGGATGATTCCATACTGTTGTGCAAATTCAGGTCTTGGTCGTAGCGTTGAAGTGGGTCGTGTGAATGCGTCAAATTCCTGCCAGGCTTTATATATAATGTTTGTGACTAACATCATATGTAATAATGTTTAATACTCCATGCAATTCTGCTTGGTTTGAAGTGATCTTGACTGGTTAAATTTTTGTCACTTTGGTCATCATCTGCCAAGATAACAAGAAAAGGTTGAGGTTCTTACATGACATGATATGTTATCTTCTTTTTGCTTTTTGATCACGAACTCGTAGTGATGTTTTGTCAAGGAACAACTCAACATGCCTAGGGAGCAAATGCCGCCCAGACCAATATACCGGAGTCCTGAAGTAGGAGACTCGATAAAACCTGTGGTTTCAATAAAGTCACAGAAATCCCTGCAAGAGCTTTGAGAAGGTGCCACCGAGCTGATACGCTCGTGCGCTCCCTTGACCACATTAAAGTCACCAATAAACACCGTGTTGCCGTCAATATAGGAAGGTAAATCAGTCCACAAAGCGCGGCGTCCAATTTGATCATTAGCATCGTGCACCACAACCATGCGAAAATGCACCAATTAGCAAATACAATCGCAACGATCATCAGCTTGGAGGAATAAATAATCTGAGTAGTAACAGACGGATGCGCCAACAGCCAAATATTGGAACGCCTAGGAAGTCTGCAATTTTGGTGGCGAGGAACCATATTAATTTTCTTCTAAATCATATTTTTCTATAAAAACAACAAAGATAGCAGTAATTTGAGACATGGGCTTGTGACTGTCGATCTGCACCCATTAGACCCTAACTAAAATTGGATTATCTGGACGCCATGTTCATATTCATTTTGCCAAGAGCATTTATGTGTGCGTGCCTAATCCATCAATTTTTTATTAACAATAGAACAACCATCATCAATTTTCCGGTATCTACACAATGTGAAAAAAAGGCTATAATCAGGTGAAAGGATTCGTCATAGAGCATTTGGAGATTGGTTTTCAGAGGAAGAGATTTGAGAAAATAGAAGCCAAAACTCTGATTCATTAATTAACTATATATCAGAAGAGTTTTCCTACACCAAATTTACATAAGAAAATATAAACAAATATAACATCTTTCAAGAAAAAAAGGGGGTCAAATGCTATATATCTGCCATCTTGTCGGCTTTAATAATAGAGTTTTGCTTTACAATAGCAATCTTGCCGGCTTCCTTGAAATTAAAGATGCAGACATACGCCTCCGGATGTTGATGTGCACCGCAGAAATCGGCTTAACAATCCCAGTTTTTGTTTGCACACGCTGCATCTGCATGCTTTGCGGTGGTGTCAGAGCTGATGACGATGCGCTTTCAAAAATCAGAGCACCGTCGATTTCATCTATCTTCTCTTCTCACGGGGCCTTAATTTTGGGGTGGAGTTTGCAGCACTGGGAGCAAGAAATCGGAGACGAATCGCGAATGAAGAGAGAAAGCGAGGAAAAAATGGAACAGAAATAAAAGAAACAAAAAATGAGGTTATATATTTTCCACAGAGGGTCAGGGTCGAGTCGAATTACAGGTTTGGTTGGGGCGGGTAGAACTCGTCTCATCCTATGCGGTCAATCGCAAAGGATAATTTGCGTTTAGTATATTAAGGCCGACCGGTATGATTCCGGCTAGGGCGATCGATAATTTTCAAGCTATGCCGCATGCTAGTGACATGTGTAGGAGAGATTTGGAACCGACAATCATAGATTGTCTTTATTTCAATGAGTTCGAGGTAGAATAATCTTCAATATCATCTTATGTCATTATAATTAATGATGCTATTAATATACTCTATTTTGTAATATGTTTAAGCATAAAGCATTTTGTTGGGATGAGGCTGCATACAACAAGGCAGTGATAAAGAAGGCATGGATAAAACGGGTGAAGGTGGCATATAGAGATTTCGTTTTCATATACAAGAAGTTGCTATTGGTCAGAGGGAAGAAGTTGTCATTCTTTCACCTTGATGTTGAGGTTGCATGGAGAGCATATCAGGATACGCCTGAGGCCGGGTCCAAGTCTCTTCACGTGTTGAAGAATTGCTTCTCCAAGCCATGTGGTGCGGGTACAGGGATAGACATCCATCCCGGAGGGTCGTGCAATGTTATTGATCATGACAAGCATCTGGTACGTTTAGATTGTTTTAGTTTACGTTAACAATTTCGATATAACTTGTATTTATATTATAGTATTAACTTAATTTTCTTCTTATTAATGTGTCTTTTAGGCTCGAGGGAAGAATATCTCCATGGATGCGGCGACTTGAAACATGTTTCGTTGAATTCATTATAAGGATGAAAAGTTTTCCTCTGGATGGCAGCTCACGGGGTACGTAGAATTTATATTTAATTTCTTATTCATTTTAGAAGTATTCTAACTTTGTTTAAATTGAAGGAGGAGGTCCAAAGACGATTGGATGAGCTGCACAACACTCAAGAGGATGCCACGCCCCATGACGTGGATAACATCTTTCACGAGGTCGTCACTCCTGACTCGAGGAGGTGTGTGATGGGGATGGGTATGATGTTGTCGAAGATCATTACCTCCCCTGATAGATCTAGCACGCAGTCCACTAGCACTTCTCGGGCTCCTCATCCACCATCTCTTGCAGCCGAGGTCGTCAGACTCAATGATGAGTTACAGGAGATGAAGCATAATGAGGAGACTCCGCAACATAAGATGGAGGAAATGCAGGCTCAGATTGCGCAGCTCATGCAGATACATCACCTTCTTCCTCTAATACCTCCTATCACTCTCATCCTAACATCTGATTAGCTCATTTATTTTGACATTATGACTAGATATTTGGATACTTTGATTATTATTTTGACAACTTTAAGACATATTTGCTCGTTTATGGATTTTTTTATTTTTGAATGAATTTATAAATTTTAAATTTTGATACCTTTCATATTTTGTTATATATCTAATATTGTTATTTGAGATAGGAATATAAAAATTTCAAGAAAAAATAATAAAAATAAAAAATATATATGTAAGGACCGAAAAACAGTCTTTAATAAAAAGATTAATTTTAACTGAACGAATAACCGAAATAATGGTCGTTAACTAGCAACCGAGATAACAGTCGTTAATTAACTACCATTTTTGCGGTTGTTATTCATCATAAAAACGTCTGTTAGTGTTAGTTTTTAAATAAACAAAAGAATTAATTAATGACCGATATAACGATCATTAAATAATGACCGACCGCTATTTCGATCGTTAATAATTGTTAAACATTGTAAAATTCGACCAATTTTTTATTACAAAATTGCAACAATCGAATTAAGTAATGGTTGTTGAGTTTAAAAAATTGTCAATACCTCTAAATAACCATTTTGATTTGTTGGAGTTAGTTTTTAACTCCAGTATTATTTTGTTTTTCCTTTCATCACATTTTTGCAGGCCTTAAAACAAAGTCAAAGTCAGTTCCTACAAGATAGGAAACATGGAGAAATGAAGAGAAGTGGTTGAGGGAGTTAGTTCCTAAAATCATGGATAAAACCCTAAACTACCTCAACCTCCACTACTCCACTTCTTGCAACCACGTTTTCAGCCTTGAAGAGCGCAAGATTGGAGTTGTCTATAAAAGCTGAGGAAGTTCCCTCAGTCTGTGGAGCGCTTACAGAGAGAAATCAAGCCATGTAGGGCAATTGTGTACGAGTGTGATTCCGTATGTTGGGATAACATCAGAGTCAACACTCGTTGTTTAATTTTGTAAGGTTTCGGAGTATTACTCTTGAACCGAGTTTTGTTTTTTTATGAGAGTGTCGTTTGTTCAATACCTAGGTTCTTGTAAAGGTATTGAACGTGAGTTGTTCATTCTCGATTTAGTCTTTTTGACATACACCTGGTGCATCAACCACCAAACTCACCCGACACCAACATAAATGATTTGGGGTGGTTCAGGGCCATACAATCGCTGCAAACTGAATCAGTTTGCAACAATGTGGCTGACTTACTTATGGCTGTTCAAAATTCATATCAACAGTTAAGTGCACAAACCTTGAATAAGGTTTTTCTTAGCCTACAAAGTTGCATGATTGAGATACTCAAGGTCAAAGGTCAAAACTGCTACAAAATTCCACATTTGAAGAAGGATGCCTTGATTAGGCAGGATATGCTTCCTTTAAACCTTGAAGTTGATTCAAGGCTTGTTAGGGAATGCATAGCCTACCTAATTGAGCAGGGGAGCATTAATGGGAGTGAAAGTTTCTTATTGCAGCTGCCTATAGGCATGATTGGAGGCACAACTGAGGGGCTGACTTGTAGCATGCAGCAGCTACAAATTCAAGGGGGCAGTGGTGCATTTTGAAGATTTGAAGCTTGTTGTTGTTTTTGTAAAGTGAATGCTCATGTTTTTGTAATGCACATATGCACATATGCACATATGCACAGATGCACAAAGCTTTTTTGTAATAGATGCACAGATGCACATATGCACAGATGCACAAAGCTTTTTTGTAATGTATGCACAGGTTGCTAATGGAAAAACAATTTCAGATTGTTATTTTGAGATTTTATAGCACAATTTTTTGTAATGTATGCACAGGTTACACATATTACACTGCTACAAGCAGATACCAACATAAAATACACTGCTACAAGCAGCTACCATCAAATAGGCCATCCAACAGGGCAAAGATGCACTACACACAACACAAAGACCATACAAAACCAAACCATAAGCAAGAAGTGGAACATGCAAGATCAAATTAGGGTTTCATCTCATACAATTTCAGATTGTAATCATCGATGCACCATTTTCGGACACAGCACATAGAATGAGCATAATCATATCATTTCAGCCACCAATTATCACTTCCCACAGTACAATTGCATCATAATCCCACATATGACAATCTGTGCATAAAGAAAAGATCCAAAATAGGGCAGATCTCACCAAAAAGAACGCAGGAAGCAGGATCCGCATCATAGATTCAACAGCATCGCTCATGTTTCGATGCTCCCAATTTTCCTCACAAAAAAAGAAAGAGTCAGGGTAAGCATCGGACAAGTCCGGCGAACCAGGGTAAGCATCGGACAAGTCCGGCGATTTACCTTCAAAGGCTAAATCGCCTTGAAAATGTTCTCTGCACTTATCTTCAATCACCTTGCATTCGATCCACGCCTCCAGTTGTCCCTTCCATTCAAAATCGAGCAAATCTCCATTCAAAATCGAGCGAATCGACATATCTCGGCGATTTACCTTCGATTCACCCTCAGATCTGCATCATCGGGAAGGAGGGCAAATAGGCGATGGTGGATTTAGCTGGTGAGAGACGAGTGCAGATTCGAGAGGGAGAGAGAAGAAGCTTCGAGAGGCGATGGTGATTTAGCTGGTGAGACGAGTGCAGATTCGAGAGGGAGAGATGAGAAGCTTCGAGCGATTCAGTAATGGAGTTAGGGTTAGAGAGAGCGGCGGGATTGAAGAGATAGAGAGAGCAAGGGTAGAATTAGGGTTCTCAGAGAGAGAGCGGCGGAATTGAAAGATGGAGCAAAAAAATGAAATAAATTTTGAGGTCCAAAAAATTGACTTAATTGAGGTCCGAATTATTTGACTTAATTAAGTATAATTAGCGAATATTTTAATGCTTAACTGCCCCCTGATTTTTTCCAAAAAAGGAAATGTGTCATGTAGGTTGGGACAGCCCAAAAAGGAATACGTGTCATGAATAATGGGACGGAGGGAGTATAATTTATAACTTGAAGAATTTTTGTATCTCCTTGTGTCTTCTCTCCCATTTTTATTTATTTCCACTGCTGTTTACTCTGTGTTGTTGTGCGTGCTGTTCCAACACTCTGCACAACATTTTTGATCCAGAAGAAGTAACACTAACAAGCCTAAACACACCAGTGCACACATCAAGTTTTCCGCTGCTGTTTACTCTGTGTTGTTGTGCGTGCTGTTCCAACACTCTGCACAACATTTTTGTTCCAGACAAAGCAACACTAACATGATTAACAAAAAGTTAATAATATCCACCAAAATAAAAACATATTAATTCTAATTAATTTTGTAGTAAATTGACAGTTCTACCCTTTTAGTTAAATCTTTTTATATTATTTTTTCAATGTTCAGATTTTATATACAAAATTGCAAACAATAACTTCAAAACCGTAGATATCACATTTCTGAACTATTTACGGAACAAATCTTTTATGCTTATCTTCTTCTTCTTCTTTTGTTCGATTTATTTCTTCTTATTTTTTTTGGTTGATTTTCTTCTTCTTCTCCATCTTTCTGTTCTTGTTTTCTTCGATTTTCTGTAATTTTTTTTTTTTTTTGTCAATTTTCTTTTTCACGTTCAATATAGTAAGAGTTTTGCTTCTTCAAGGTAACTTTTATACTATAGCGATTTCTTATTTTTTCGATCAAATCTTTTCAATGCCAATCAATTAGTTTAATTCCAATCACCACTCTGCTCCTTCAATATTTGCACCACGTATTCTTGACATGGGTGAAAAGAATGAATTAATCTAATTGTATGCATAAGTCTGCTCCTTGTATGAAATTTTTATTGTTGTATCAAGCTGTTGGATTTCGCATAACATTATATCCAATGAAATTATTATCCTTTAATGTGTGAGTTATGCATTGTGGAGAAAAAGAAAGCTAACAGATCAGATCATCGTTCGAAGGCGGCGTCCGAGTAGCAGAGATGCCTCGGCTGTTGTAAAATTTAATTTCTTACTTTTAAGATCTATTGATTTTTTTAATAAATTCTAAAAATCTATATTTATAAAAGGACAATTTTGGTAGTACTGGTTAGTATTATTATATTTTTATTTATATGGTTAGAATAAACTTTTACTTAATCAAAATGATTATTTTAATATTTGCCTCTTTAAAAAAACTATCGTTATGCAAATCACGACGCCTTTGAAAGGTCGTCAAACCTTTTAGCGACCCTTTTCTTGTAATTAGGGATGTCAATCGGGCCAGCCCATCGGGTTTTCGGGCTAGCCCTATCAGGTTCCGGGTTAATCGGGTGTGGGCTAATCGGGTTGGAGGTTTTTTCGGGTTGTAAATCTTCAACCCTAACCCTAAACATTCGGGTTTCGGGCTAGCCCATCGGGTTGGAGGTTTTAAAGGTGTAAAAATAAAATTATCTTTAAAAGAATTACGAAAGCATCTTATACCATATCGAAAAAACGTTATCAGCACTTTGCTTCATTCGTATATATATTAGAGAATAGATTAGAGAATACGAATGAATTTCTAACAAAGGTATTTTGCTTTCGTAAAATCTAAAACGTTATCAGCACGAAAGTTCTAGTTCTCTCATCATCTCCCTTCGATCGTAAAAGGTCCAATTTTCGAATTCTATTTCTCTTTATTGGTTGTTGTTGATACTATTGTTTAAATTGCATTCCATGTATTGACGTATTTGAATTGATTACTAAAAAAAAAAAAAAAAAAAACGAATCAATTGGGAATTGAGAGCCATTGTAATTATGTATGTGTTTTTAGATTGATTTGGTATACTTAGTCAACGTATATGAATGTTTTGGGATTTAGGCAAAGAATCATGTTGCTATTTGTTTCTTTCTTCAAATTATTATTTTGTTTCGTGTTCTTTGATGATCTATATATACATTTAAATCTATTGAAGTTGAAAGAGATTTAAATCTTATGCTCTTATTTTTGAAATTTGATATGTTATATTATGAAATATACTATATATATATATATACACAAATTTTTTTTCTTTTCAAAATGATCTTGAAAATTAATTGATGCTATTTAAATAGCACAAGTAATATTCCTGAAGAATATTACATTCAAGATCTTAAATTGATGCTATTAAAGTAGCACAAGTAATATTCCTGAAGAATATTACAAGCTCTCTGAGCAAATAAATTAAACATTTGGATAATATATCCTTGATTATTTTGTGCAGAATTGCACGGATGGCAAACATAGCCAAACTTGAGTTCATCGCCCTTGACATCTCGGGCAAGAATTACATGTCATGGACTCTTGATGCTGATATTCACCTAATCTCAAGGGGTCTAGGAGAAACTATCAAAGAAGGAAACAAAGCGTCCGACCAGGATCGCGCTAAGGCACTAATATTCCTTCGTCATCACCTTCATGATGACCTTAAGACAGAGTATCTGACTGTCAAAGATCCACAAGAATTGTGGATGAACCTCAAAGACAGGTTTGATCATCAAAAGACTGTCGTCCTTCCTAAAGCTCGTTACGAGTGGATGCATCTAAGACTGCAAGACTTTAAGTCTGTGAGTGCTTATAATTCTGAATTATTTAGAATTGTTTCTAAATTGAAACTTTGTGGAGAAAAAATTAGTGATACTGATATGCTTGAGAAAACATTCTCCACTTTTCATGCTTCTAATGTGTTGTTACAGCAACAATATAGAGAGCGGGGTTTCAAAAAGTATTCAGAATTAATAGCTTGTTTGTTGGTTGCCGAGCAAAATAATGAATTGCTCTTGAAAAATCACGCACTCCGCCCCACCGGTTCCGCTGCATTGCCTGAAGCCAATGCAACTTTCAACCATGATAATGGACGTGGTCGTGGGAACCCACGTGGACGTGGGCGTGGACGTGGACGTGGATATGGTCGTGGTCGTGGACGCGGTAAACCACATGATGCAACCTTTAGCAACAAAAAGCATAAAGCATCCAACGAGCACAATTCATACAAAAAGGAAGGTGAATGCCAAAGGTGTGGTATGACAGGACATTGGGCACGTACTTGCCGAACAGCAAAACACCTTGCAGATCTATATCAAGATTCAATCAAGGGAAAAGGCAAGAAGGAGTCCAATAATGTTGACTTTGACGGTCCAATTGATACTACTCATTTAGATGTCTCCGACTTCTTTTATGACCCAAAAGGAGATAATATAGATCAATTGATCGGTGGTGGTGTGCTTGAAGATAATAATATGGACACTGTTTAGACCTTAATTTTATTTTTTTTCTTTTCTAGTTGTTAAGATGACATTGCTTATTTTTAATTTCAAGATGTTGTTTTTATTTTTTTTATTACAATAATAAAAATCAAATGCTTACTCAATAATAATTGATTTTTTTTTCCAAAATATCTCAGAAAATCAAATGGAATCTTGTGATATTTGTCTTACCGATAGTGCCACCACACACACTATTCTTCAAAAGAAGAATTATTTCCTTAAGTTGACATTAGCCAAGGATAATGTCAACACAATATCAGGTGCATCAAACATCATTGAAGGCTCCGGAAGAGCTTGTATCATTTTGCCAAATGATACTAAATTAGATATTGAAAATGTCATGTACTCTAGTAAGTCTAAAAGGAACTTACTAAGTTTCAAGGATATCCGCAATAATGGATACCACATAGAGACAATTGCAGAAGGTAGCAATGAATATCTTTACATAAATTCTTTTGTTTCAGGCTATAAGCTGACAAAAGAAAAATTAGCAACACTACCTTCTGGAATGTATTACACATTCATAAAAGCAATTGAGACAAACCATGTCATGAACATAAAGTTCAATGATACAAAAAGCTTTAAGCTTTGGCATGATAGGTTTGGACATCCTGGAGCGACTATGATGCGCCGAATAATCAATAATTCATATGGGCACAACATAAAGAATCAAAAGATTCTTTCTACAAAGGAATTCCCATGTGATGCTTGTGCGCAAGGCAAGTTAGTTATTAGACCTTCAAATACGAAGGTTAATACTGAATCTCCATCTTTCCTAGAAAGAATTCAGGGAGACATTTGTGGACCTATACATCCACCTTGTGGACTTTTTCGATACTTTATGGTATTGATTGATGCTTCTTCTAGATGGTCACATGTATGCTTGCTTTCTACTAGAAATGCAGCATTTGCTAGACTACTTGCTCAAATCATAAAATTAAGAGCTCAATTCCCAGACAATTCAATTAAAAGAATTCGTCTTGATAATGCTGGTGAGTTTACATCTCAGGCATTTGATAACTATTGTATGGCTATTGGAATTGAGATTGAACATCCAGTAGCTCATGTTCATACTCAAAATGGTTTAGCGGAATCATTTATTAAACGTCTTCAAATTATTGCTAGACCATTACTTATGAAATCAAAACTCCCAACTACTGCTTGGGGTCATGTCATATTACATGCTGCAACATTAGTTCGACTAAGGCCATCAGCTAATCATGAATACTCCCCAATGCAAATTATCTTTGGCCGAGAACCCGATGTTTCTCACTTACGATAAACACGATGTTATAAACTAGAGAGAAGCGAGATGTTATAAACTTGAACTTCACACTAGAACTTCACACTAGAACTTTCTCTTGAACTTCACACTAGAACTTTCGTGCTGATAACGTGTTATAAACTAGAGAGAAGCGAGATGTTATAAACTTGAGAGAAGCGAGAGAATAGATTAGAGAATACGAATGAAGTTCACAATACACCTTTAAAATATGGTATTTTGCACTATTGTTATATCATATTAGAGAATACGATTATTAGAAAATTTTGCACAATCCATGAAGTTCACATTACGAAAGCAAAATACCTTTGTTAGAAATTCAAAGTGCTGATAACGATAATTTACTTCGGATACCATCTTATACCTTTGCATCAAATAAAGAATTACGAAAGCAAAATATATATAAATATATTTAGGCTTTAATTGATATTTACTTGCTGTAAAATCACTTTGCAGCAACATTAAAGAGAAAGGCTAATTAAGTTTGGCAGAGAGTCCCCCAACAAAAATAAGTTTCAACCATATTTTGTATATTATCAAATACTATTCAAATCCCCCAACAAAAATAAAAGCACCTAAAATCCCCCAATCTTTCGAAGAGTATATAGTATATATTTAATATGTTGCTCTTGATTCTGAAAAGAAAATACAAGTCCATAGGCCATGGCTAGCCAATTTTATCGCATTTAAAAAAAAAAGTAGATTAAATTGATGCATATTACATATATATGTTGCATTTTCGTGGCTAGCAAAGATAGAGAGAAACCTCTAATACTCTATACCTGAAACTTCAAAGGATTGAAGACGAACTACGGACAACGGGTAGTGAAGAAACCGGAGGTGGTGGTGGCCGGCTGCCCGCTGTAGAAATCGGTGAAGTGAGACAGCGACTCGAGCTTCGTCTGTTCCAGGCGGCCGCTGAGCAGATCGTCGATGGTGATGGCTGATGCGAGTGGAGGCGAGGCAACCGGCGGTGGTGGCGGATGGGCTCTCCGTCGGCGGTGGTGCAGTGAAGAATGGAGTGAAAAGGCTGCGTAAGTGAGGGTTAGGGCTGTCTAAATGGTTATCGGGTTTTGGGTATCCAATTAACCGAACCGAAATTCCCGGGTTTGGGTATCCAATAACCGAAAATTTCGGGTAACGGATCGGTTTCGGTTATTGTTTTTTTGGAAATTTCGGTTATCGGTTAACCCGAAAAACCGATCGGGTTAACCGAATAACCGAAAATTATTTTATTAATTATTTAATATATATATTATCAATATATCATATATAATATATTATATATTTGTAAATTAATATATAAATATATTTGTAAATTATTTAATATATATATATATTTGTAAATTATTATATATATATTATATAAATTATATTTGTAAATTTACATATATATTATATATTTGTAAATTTACATATATATTATATATTTACAAATATATTATATATTTACAAATATATTATAAATTTGTAAATTTATAATATATATTGGTAAATTTACAAATATATTATATATATAATATATATTATATATTTACAAATATATTATATTGTAAATTTACAAATAATTTACATATATATTATAATATATTTACAATATATTATATATTTGTAAATATATATTATATATTTGTAATTTCTTTTAGAGTAGATAGAGCAAAAATTATTTGAATTTTATTTTTTAAATGGGTATTTCGGATACCCAAATAACCCAATTGGTTAACCGAAGCGGGTATTGGGTAACCGAACTTCTAAAACGGTTCGGGAACGGTTATTGAAATTTGGCAATTTCGGGTTCGGGTAACCGAAAATTCGGGTACGGGTAACCGAACCCGAACCGATCGACAGCCCTAGTGAGGGTGAAGAATGGAGGCGCAATTTGGAGAGTGAAACTTCAATTCAATTCATTCAAACCCTAATTTTTTTATTTTTTATTTTAAATATTATGCAGCCCGACGGGCTGGCCCGATAACCCGACGGGCTGGCCCGCCTTAACCCGCCAACCCGAACGGGCTAGCCCGATTAGCCCGATTCGTTATCGGGCTACAATTTTTCAGCCCTAACCCTGTAATTTTATCGGGTTATTCGGGTCGGCCCACGGGTTTCGGGCTGGATTGACATCCCTACTTGTAATTAGCGACATTTTTGTTGTTGTTAAACCCTCTTTTTCTATGATTAATTCCATTTTTGTTAAGTAACTCCAAATAGTGGTCCATATAGTCTAGCCTTCAAGTACAAAGATTGACAAAATAAATCATATCCAACAAAAATTGAGTAATACTTATATTATTAGTTTAAAGTTTCACATATTACTTTCGCCTTTTCGCGTCATGGAAATTACAAAAGTAGATTTACATCCATTTGATGCTTTTCCTTTTCTTATAGAAAAAACATAACAAAATCATATACTATAATGTTTCGACGAATATATCCGCACGTTTTGAGGTCTCATGGATATATACTTGATGTAGAAAAAACATGACCATGACCTTTCTCCTATCTCCTTTCTTTTCTTCTAAAAGAGGACTTCTTAAACCTTTCCTTTTCTTTTCTTCTAAAAGAGGACTTGTTTCACACACCAGCATAAAACATCATGCTGTGTAACCTGGTCTCTAAACCTAATCTTAAATCTATACATTTAATATAAAAAAGGCAGACTAAATCAGAAAGAAGAATATGCATATATATTAGGGATCATCGAAAATACAGTCCTTGATTGGTCTGTTGTGCATTGCAATCGTACTCATCCTCAAACTTTTGAAAATCGTAGAGTTCCGGCGGAACATGATCGGTAGGAAGGAGATTGGTGCAACCAAAGCTAACAAGTTGATGAGGATTGTGCAGATGGTAGATGTGATCACTTGAAGAGGAATAAGCATTGAGTTCCGCATTAAGAGGGGCTGATGATGATCCTGTTCCCACAATCATGTTCATGTTCTTGAAGGATGATTCCATACTGTTGTGCAGATTCTGGTCTTGGTCGTAGCGTGGAAGTGGGACGTCGTGTGAATGCCTCAAATGCTGTGTGACGGAGAGCAAAGCGTGATCGGTTCCAATGGCGTAGCTTCTGTTCTTGCTTGACAAGTTAGCTTCTATTGGTTGATCTTCCCTCCTTATAGCGAGTGGGAGTGGGAAGGGATGGTCGGGCTGGAAATGGGGATTCAAGTCTCCATTCGGCCAAGTGTAGTGCGCTTGGATCTTGGACACGTCCATTCTTGAGGGAGGAAGAGGAGGATCATCTGCCATTGGCATTGGCACTGGCATTCTGCTGTGGTTGTGGTGGATACCGTTGATCACGATCTTCTGCTGCAGACTGACTGAGTTTGAAGGAAAATCTGAGAGCTTCACTTCATTACACGCCGCTGCGTTTACCTCATTTTCTTTTTGCACCCTGCTTATATACAGCCTATACTTCTGGAACAACAAAATATATATCACTACATTTTCCTCATATTTAATTAGGAAACTAAACACTCACCTCCCAATTTCATGATTTTTAGTTTTTTAAATAACATAATACATTCTTTTAATAATAGTAGCATTCAAGCTAATTGTTTAACATTTTACTATAGTCTGTTATATTATAGTTTGTTAAATTAGTGTTATTACATTTCTTAGTGGGTACATTTTACGATAGTTCGTTATATTATAGTTTGTTAATAAATTTGTATTATTTTTGTTCACTTTAAAATTTCTTAGTGAGTTTCAGTCAATCCTTCAATTAAAATAAAATTTTGAACTGTTACTAATGAAAATTAATTTATTTTTGTAGAAAGCAAATAAGTTTTTTTTATTTTAAATGCATTATTTCTATGCTTTTAATGTACTTTGTTATTGGATCAATTGAATGAGAACAATTATTTGTTATAATGAGTTCTAGTCTTAAGAACAATAAAACTCTACTTGGATATAAAAAGAAATTATACGGAGTGTCCAAAAAAATTTGACTCCGTACAAATACTTCGGGTCTCCATAACTAAAAAATTCAACCCCCGTCCCCTTAACGACAATACTTGGATCCACCCTTGAAAGTGAAAAGAAAAACAAACTCCATACTTAGCAAATTCAACCCCCGTCCCCTAAGGACAATACTTGGATTCACCCTTGAAAGTGAAAAGAAAAACAAGTAAAGATATATACTTAACAAATTCAGCTCCCAACCCCGGCCTTAACAAGAGATCTTGGAAGTGCCCATGAGCTCCATACTTAAGCCTCTGCCCCCTAACGACAAATCTTGGATCCGCCTGAAAGTGAAAAGAAAAACAAGAAGATGGCTTTTGTACCTACCTGCAAGTGGCTAGCAACATTCTCTCTTGTTAACCATGGCACTTCCATCAACTCAAGTATTTTCTTGGGGCCAACTTCTGCACACACACAACAAAATCCATCAAGTCAAGTATTTTCTGTACACACACATGAATGGTAGTTGGGAGAAATTAAGAAACAAAGTACTTACTTTCCAATCCAACGCGGTTGACAGCTTTGACAAACTTTTGATGAAGATCGAAGGTCCAAACGACCCTAGGTTTCTTGAGAGTGGTAGGATCATGTGTGGTGTTATCATGATCTTTTCTTTTGTTAGCGATGACAATATTATTGGCATCGGAGTTATGTGGAGTTGGGTCTTGTTTTGGTTCAACACACTTGATCTCGTGTATTCTCTTCCTAAACACATGCTGCCATATGTTGCGAAGCTCCCTCGTTCTTATGGGTTTCTGAAGGTACTCGCACGCGCCATGCTCAACCCCTTTCATCATCCTGCTTGGATCTCCATCCTCAGACATCACTGCATATCTCATTAATAAATACTACTATTATATATCTTCAACTTTCAAGGGCTAGTCAATATATCACCAGAAACTCACCTATAACCGGAATATTCATTTTATGAACAACTTGTTCCAAAAAGTTGAAATCATCCACGTCCGCCACCTTCGCATCACTTATTACTATATCAAATCCATCTTTTTGTTTCCCAAGCACATCCAATGATTCTTGTGCTGAATTACACATGCTTACTGAAAATTCACAAAACCAACAAAAGTCACTAATACATATGTCATGTTCATCTAATGGGCGAACATCACATTTTTTTCACAGATGCAAAGGTGGGAATATAGGTAAGGACAAAAATACAAGTTTCAAATAATATAAGAGGAGAGAGATCTAGAGACCTTCATACTTGCACTTGAGGAGCATCTTGTGAAGAATATTCAAGTAGGCAGGATCGTGATCGACAACGAGAACCCGAAGACCCGCAGGGAAAGAATCGGACCGCAAAGCAGTACTACTATTTGATCCCAACACCATTTGATTTGTCTGCTCCTATGAATCAATGTGTGAGGTGTGTATAAGGGAGAGAGAAAGAAATTAAAGCGACTTGGTTTGAGAGATTACTATATAGCGGAATCAACAGATTACTATAGATGTGCGAGATTTCAGTGGGAGAGAGAAAAAAAGTCGACTTCGTTTGAGTTTGAAAAGGGAGAGAGTCTTGTGGGAAGGAATAAGATAACCATTTACCGCGGTTATGTAGGCTGTGGTTAACATATATCCAACCAATTTAAGCACTAGTCAAATTCTCTCAGGGTTTAACAGAATGTTGAATATGTATTATCTTACACAAAATCAACACTTAAACTCGGCGACGCAATAATATTATAGTTATAACGATTTTTTTTTAGTTATAACAACATTTATTCCCAAATAAATCTATAATATATTCAAAAGTTAAAACTCCAATTTGAAATCAAATTGATTTTAAATTAAATTGGGCGCCGCTAATTTTATAAAAATATTAATCAATAAAGATAATTTATATATCTAAAAATTGTGAAATTTTTCAATGATTTGTTTCATTTAATATTAACAAAATTTCCTAAATTTTAGATTTTTTTTGGTATTATTTTCCCTTGTTTTTTCTTCTCATTTTTTTCTCCTAAAAATCGTGTCATTTGGTTAATCGTTAATTAGGAAATAAAATACAGACAAGAACGAGCAACATGGGCAAGCCTTATTTGCCTCTCTATACATATGTCAAACACGAATAAGAAAATTCTCTCTATACAGTCTTCAAAATCTCGCAAATATCTTGAGAGAGAAGGTCTTTCTCTTCGTGCCACGAGCATGGAATCATTGAGACGCAATGTTATGCTCAATACTCGTGATTATACCCTGAATTAAATTATAGCATTAAATAAATAACTTCTCAACTATTTTCGCAGCATATTTAAACTACAATCATTACAAAATAAAATCACGCTTGCCAGTAAACTTTTAGTAAATTATTTTCACGCACTAAATTGTAATTGTAATTTCTACATTTATTTTTTGACAAAAGACTTATTATTATGATCTAAAAGTTTAATAGTAATTTTATTTACTTTAATGTAACACCCCAAATATTTACATTTATTATATAAGTTTAATTATTAATATTTTTTTTCTTGTACAATTTATTATTTTTAGATAATTACATGATATATATATATATATATATATATGCACCATTAATTTTATCTAGATTATTATTATTATTATTATTATTATTATTTTGATTCCTATTAGAATTAGAACTCTTTTATCATCTTTATTCTTAATTTTATTTGGAGATATACATATGATACAATCTTTATACTTATCAAACTTTTTAAAAAACTAGTATAAATAGAGACACAATTATTTACCCCCTAAGAACTCACACATACGTAGCTCTAAATATTTTTTCTCACGTCAAGTCAGAGTTTTTTTTTTTTTTTGAAATTGGTAAGTCTTTAAATTCTTTTCAATAAACTGCAGTATTTTATTTTTTTACATACGAACAGAACAAGAAGAGTAATAAAGTGAAGTTTTATGTTCTAATTGGTAATGAATCAGTTCAGATTGCCCTTTTCTTTTCTTTTGATTATTTTTTTATGGTTTCAAAGTTGTATTAAATATTTGACGTAATATTAATTTACTTGTTAACATTAGTCCTTTTATTTTGTTTCATTATTTTTCCAAATCACAACAAAAAGTGGCGGCTACTCTTTTTTAACTAAGGATTGTTATTAGTCCTTTCTTGTAAACTCATTTAATAACAGTAGTTGCGAGTTTAGATTAAGTGATTTAGTTCTATAATAATTTGTATAATAATTTCTCTAATTGCAAAACTCGTTTAATTCTAAAGTTTTCATAAGATTAGTATGTCGGCAGAACTTTTATCTTTTCCTATAATCATATATATACATACAATTTCATAGATTTGAGATAGAATTTCATTAATACTTAGGCCTGGATTATTAATTTGAACTTAGATTAATATTGGATTAATATTAGATAAGGTTTATTTTTTACTCATTTAGACTAATAATATTAATGATCTTACGAGAATAAGTTTTATAGATATAAATTATTATTTTTAGTTCATTGTTTAGGCCCTTATATGCTATTATTTGAATTTTATGTGATTAGGTGCGGTGCATTTAAGTTTTCCATTCTAGAATTTGTAGACTTTATTGTCTACGACATTAAGGTGAGGGATTTTACGCTTATT
This sequence comes from Salvia miltiorrhiza, assembly GCF_028751815.1. Taxonomy (NCBI): domain Eukaryota; kingdom Viridiplantae; phylum Streptophyta; class Magnoliopsida; order Lamiales; family Lamiaceae; genus Salvia; species Salvia miltiorrhiza. The sequence continues at coordinate 16,141,865 of NC_080393.1, read as the reverse complement.
CATATGGTTATATATGTTTTTATTATCGCGTTTGATTACTTGTTTACGTGCATCTTATGACTATATTGTTATGTGTGATCATGGGACCTAAGCCATTGATCTATTGATCATGGGACCTAAGCCATTGATCTATGTTGATAAGTTGATCATGGGACCTAAGCCATTGATCTATGTATGTGTTTGATCATGGGACTTAAGCCATCGACTCAAACTATGATTATGTTTGTCAAGGGGCTCCCCGGTCTCTTGGCATATGTTTGCAAGTATGATAATGCGATGTGATTACGTATGTGACGTATGTGGATATTTGTTATGGTCATCACTGAGTATATTTTCAATATGCTCACCCCTTATCTTTTCAGTTTCGCAGTTCTGGAGTTGAGGCGGCCATGAAAGTCGAGAATGACTAGAGATTTAGTAATTCTATAGAAGTTTGAGTTGAATTTAAATTGGTTTAAACTTTTATAATTCAAGAAATTTTTATTTTATCTATTAGTTATTCAAAGATTTTATATTGAAAAGTTTATGAAAATTGGGGTCTTACATTTAAAGACGGATTACATCTGTAGCGAATGTATTGCTACGAAAATCCGTCGTGAAATCCGTTGTTAAATTCAATAAATTATATCCGTCACGAATCTGTTGTAATTTCATCAAAAAATAGTTACGGCATTAATTCCGTAGCTAAATCCAACGTTTTTTTATAGTGTTAATTAATTCTAAGAAAACATGAATTTCACATCCCTATTCCACAACGAGTTCTAATTGTAAAATAGGACAATATAGCTCAAGATAATAAAATATATTCACCACATTCAAGCCTTTCTACTTCCTTTTTAAAAATTAAATTGACAATGCTAGGTTCTTTAATTACCAAAACTTTCTCCTGTTGGATTCCACTAATCTTCACCAATAAAAGATTCAGAATTGGAGCATGATTTTGGATATTCCAAAGTTCCATCTATAAATGATATACTCTTGATGCGTTTGTCACTATTATTGTGGTTTTCTGCATAGATGGATGGACAATCATATATATATAGGGTCAAGTTAAACAGAGAATTATTATATATTTCATTTTGAACAAGTCTATACATTTTACGAACAGACGTATTTAGTGAAAAAAGAGAAAAACTCGCCACCAGCAGGATTCGAACCCGGAGCAAATTGCTGTTCATACGGTACATTAATTTGTTCGTAAAAATTGTAGATCTGTTCGTTTTTATTTCACAAATTCTCTATTCTCTAAATATTTAGCATTCTCTGTTTAACTTTTCTCTCTCTATATATATAGTGATTGAAAGATGTCACCGGTTGGCTTAGGAGAATTTAAGAATAATTGAGTAATAGTTACTAGACAATTCGAGAGCTTGTATATTGTACGTATTAATTATTCCAATAGCCAGGTGCAACACATAATTTTATGTATATACAAGAGTGGTTCAAATAAATCTTACAATTTTAATACTTTTGACGATGGTCCCGTCTGCGTGCGATTATTTTTCCACAAAATCCTTTGTGTAATATAGAGATTTCATCTGCGTGTTATTTTTCTCAACTTTGTGTGAATAGTGATCCGTCTGCGTGTAATTATTTTTAATAGTATAGTTTTTGACGTGGTTTCAAATGTAACTTTTAGTGGTTTGTAAAAAAAAGGCTTGTAATGGTTGAAGGAAAATTAGATACCCGGCCCACTTAAAACTTCTCTCCGGCTAAAGAGAACGAAGTTAAAAAATGAACTCTTCTTTTACTTCTCTTTATGTTTTTCTTTAATTGGTTTTTCCTCTTTAATGTTTTTGTTTAATTAATTAGTGGGTTTTTCTCTTTCTGTTCTTTAATTAATTAGTGGGTATTTTTTTCAATTTATTTATAAACGATGCTCATTCATTTGTTTCTTTCCTACCATCTATATACATTATGATATAACCACATCTACTTGCATTTTTTCGGTGAAACAAATTTTCATCAACGATTTCGGAAAAGAAATATCATCCTAACTGGGCATGCTATGTGCGGAGGGGGTTGCGCCAAATACATATCATACTCCCCTTGCTATGGCATGCAACATTCTTTTTTTTTTATAGCACAAAATCTTTGGTACACCTGGGTGTACCGTACAATCAGATTGACCCGTATCCAAAATAGTATTATTTATATAAGTTAGGTCAGGATATAGGTTCAAATCATAGTACAGGTCAAAGTTTAAGTGAAGGTATAATTCGGTTATACGGTACACCCGGATGTACCCAAGACCACCTCTTTTTTGAGAGGGCATGAGCAACATTTACATGAATTAATTATTAACTTGCAACTCATATTTTGGTGTGTTTGGCTAAGATATTGTGATATTCCAATAAAAACCCAATCTTGTAAGAATTTTTACTGAAAAATTCGAGCATAGAAAATCAGAATTTATGAAAAAGTTGTGCAAATAAAATAGGGTAGGTAGCTAGATGAGATAATTGTACATGAGCAAGCTAGAATGTTGCGATGGAGACAAAAGAGGCAAACTTTGGATGTAGAGGTAGAAGCGCGTGAGGTGGTCCTTAGCGAGGGTGAGGGCGTCGACGGCATCAGACCTGCTGGTTAGAACCCAGAGATCAGCGGATGCGACTCGGTTGAGGCTGGCTCGGCAGAAGGGGCACGACCGCGATCGCGCGCACCAGTCGTTGAAGCAGGTGATGCACATGGAGTGGGCGCAGTTGGGGAGCACAACGCAATCATCCATGTCCATGCATATCCCACATTCCTCTGCTTCACATTCGGATTTCAGATTCTCCTCCATTACTTCCGCTACATTCCCTTCCAGCTGCTTCGCCATCGGGTATATCACAGCTGCTGCGTTGCAGTTGCACTAAATAAATTAATTAATTAATTTACATTTTGCATGCATTTATGGTGTTGAAGATTACTATACCGTAGAATTCGCGCAGAGTGGCTCGCCTTTCTTCTGGGCTCGCAATCGCCATCTCATCCGCGTATACCTAATGTTTGCATACAAACAATTAAGCTGAGCTATTCGGATCCATCAAAATTAATTCATTCGACTTAGATTGATGCTCTTACTCGCCTCCGAAGAAACGTACCTTAGTGGTAAGACATTTTCCCTTAAATTAATAAATTAGGGTTTGAGTTATCTAGAAGCTTAGTATGTGAGGGTATTTTTATTTTTTTATGTAATGCAATGATAGATATGAATGTAAGTAAAAAATACTAGTATATTCTTTTATAATAAGTAATTCATTTATTTTTTAAATTTAAAAAGCTCAAATAAGCCCAAAATATTCGAAAATAAATTTCGAATCGACTGACAATAAAGATTGAGCTCAACTCAGACTCGATTACACTCCTAATTAACAAAAACACAACACTGAACATAAAATATTCCTCTTGTGATTTATAGACTGAGGGTGCGTTCTCTTTGGTTGTAAATTTATCATGGGAAAATGAAAGATAAACAAAATTTCACCCTTTAAATCCTTTTTTTCTTTTTCCATATTTCCTACTTGACCCTTGCTCGTTCCTCATTTACACTACAAAGGAGGGATAATATTATCACACCATTTTTGGAGGGATAATATTATCCATCCTTTGTAGTGTAAATGAGGAATGAGTAAGAGTTAAGTAGGAAATGTGAGAAAAGAAATAAAGGATTTAAAGGGTGAAATTTTGTTTATCCTTCTTTTTTCCATGATAAATTTACAACCAAAGAGAACGCATCCTGATAGATAAAGAGTGATAAGTAGAAAGATGAGAGAAGGTTACCTTGTATACAAGGACGTGAAAGAGGCCTAAACAAGTGAGAAAGGTGTCGAAACAGCTGCAGTCCATCCATTCTAGTACAAAAAGCAACAACGGTGCAAATGGGCTCAAACATAGTTTCATTTGAACAGTATCCCCTCCTATAATATTTCTGGGAAGAGCAGCCACCCTACATCATCAAACACACATGCATATTCTTCAATTCACAAACACCAATTATATCATGCATGTTACATCAATCATAAGCTTAATTTCACCAACTTAATTACACAACTACCTCCCAACTACCTTAACGAATGCAAGCTACTAAAAGTAATATCAGAAACGGCTTCAATGTGTGGCTCTTTCTCAATCTTAATTAACTACAAATGAAAAAAGGGCATTCACAAAATCATGCATGTAGCTAGCAACAAAAAATTCTTCTTCTTTTTTTTTATTATTAATTGTTTGAACTTACAAAGTGTTGGCATGGTGAATATCAGCTTCAACGGCATTGATCCATTCCCTCGTAGAACATCTTCGAACCTGTCTCTGCCACATTCGATCCTCAAAAAAAAATTCAACTTTTAGAAAAGAGTAGAAAACAAAAAAGATGAGACAATCACAAAAGGAGCTTTTTGGTGGAAGGAATTATATAAAGAGCAAATTGAAAGAAGAAAATAAAGGAGATTAGGAGAGAGTTTTCTTGGTGTTGAAACTTGTCCTACCTAGTTGAAGACAAGAAAAGAATATCTTTCCTTGTCAACATTATCTTACCTTCAATTTAATTAATCATATTGTCTTGCATCTTGTCTTCCTTGGCTGATAATCATTATAAATATCGTACTTCTCAAGTTTGACTTTTATCTACATTTCTCAATAATGCTTATCCGATTCTATCACTCCCAAAAAATAAACGATATGATCTTGGACTCTTGAATTTTTAAGTATTTGATCATGATTTATTGGTTCGCATTTTCACAATGATAGGTTTGTCCTTTTATTAAAAAAAATGCTAATTAATTATATACAAAAACTTGTGTATAAATATTGTTTGGTGATAAATGTGTGAGCTAGTTTCCGGACTCGGATTTTGGAAGAACCTAGCTACCTTGGAGAACCGGAGGAGGATCTAGCTTGCCAAGGTTTTGGAGTTGGTATAACAATTTCAGGAACCAATTGAAATTTAGAGGGTGTTTGGCTGAGTTTATAAGCTATTTAGGAGCTGATGAAAATAAAATTATGCGCCTATAGCTCCGAGATTGAAGCCGATGAATGAGGGAGAATTTGACATAATCTGACGATCAGCAGCGCTGCTATCTCGGCAGTCCTGATTTTGCGGATTTGGAGCTATATATCTTGAAGGATTTAAGTATCCGATAAAGTTAGAGATTAAATTGAAGATAAGATCAACTCGAAGAATTTTAATTAGTTCTATTGAGATAGAAACAAAGTCCTACTCCTACTAGCCACTAGGGTTCTTAATGTTCTAAGCCTATAAATATATGTAAAGTCTCATTGTAAATACACAAGCTACACATGCTCTACATTACGCACACGCAAACTGTTGTTTGTTATCGATATACAAAGTGCCAAAGTTAACACCATATTCATGTTTTACTATATCTGTTTTTCTTTTTTTCTATATACAAAGCGCCAAAGTTACAATTATATCTGTTTTTCTTTCTTTCTTTTAGTGCTGTTATTTTTTAGTGTAGCAGTAGCTTATAAGCTTCTTCAAAGGTTTTTGTAAAATAAGCATCTAAAGAGCTTATAAGTTGTAAACATAAGCTCTAAGAACTTATAAGAGCCCTAAAAAATAAGTTCATCTACCCCAACTTATTTTCTTTTTTTTTTATAAACAATATTGATTTTACAAAAATAATTCGACTATATTTTTTTTATTTTCATCATATATCATTCTAAATTTGTCTCTCTTTGATTTTTTTCTCTAATAAAGATTTTTAATTTCTAATTAAAAATTTTTTCTCTAGCTTATTATAAGCTAAATTATCCAAATATTTTAACAACTTATAAAATTTTATAACACTATATTTTATAAGTTGTTGAAATATCTTATAAGCTCTAAGAACTTATAAACTCTTTAAAATAAGCTTAATCAAACACCCCGGTAATTGAATAGGAGAGAATTAGACGCAAATGTAACTTTAATTAGTAAGTAAATTTAAGCGTGGCCTGTTTCAGTTATTTTGGATATAGGGCCCAGTGGGCCTGGTTACTACTGGCTACCTCATAACACAGCAAAATTTGTAAGAATACAAACGAAATAATAAAGTAAAAAAAAAAATGAATCGTAATTCAATTCAGGTAGGCAACAAAAAACCTCTCCTTAGTGAGAGTGAGAGGTTTTGATTCGAATCTCACGTAATTTAGGGTTTAAATTAATACAAACTATTCATACTTAAATGAAGAGTGGGATTCGAATTAAAAACCTCTCGCTAAAAAAATACATTTTTTTTATATATATATTTTAAATTTGCCTTCAAAATAGAGCTTGGGCTAAATTTTATCGGCATAATTAATTTTGTGCACTCTTAATTCTCTTATTATCTGTTGAATTATTTTTGTGATAATTCTCTATGAGATGACTGAATGATCTGTCTAAATGTACAAATAATTTATTTGAAACTATTTTTTAAAAAGAGTATCAAAACTAGACAAAATCTCTAGGGGGAGTCCCGAGTCCGCATCCAGTGATCCGGAGCTTCGCGCGTTGATCTAACCCAGCCCGTTGTCATCTCGCCCCATTTCGTCTCCAGTTATACTATAACTTATATTACATAAATGATATTTTTATAAATAATAAATGATACTTTTATAATGTTCATTTAATGTTAAAAATATTATTTTTTATCATATTTTATGTATATGATGTTATTTGTAATTAAATGAAAGTATTTATTATTGTAAGTGAATGAGGCGGAGCGGAGCTCAACATCAGTAGGCCTGGACCGCCTGGTCTGGTCGGGTGAATGTGCGGAGCTCCAAACGGCACAGTACGAACTCCTGTACAAAAGATCAATTTTTTTTTATGTTTTTTTCCTTAGTTCTTTGTTTCCGGAAATTATTTGGGAAAAGATATCGACCGTTGATCTTCAGCCAAGGCTGAGAAGATGTCATGTATCAGCATCGATCTTTATCTTCCTTTTAACCTTCGATTATGTATGAGGTTATATGCTCACCAGTCTAAATTAACTATTTAATTCCAGCTAGAGTTTGAGTTTATAATCAATTATGGTTGTTTGAATTTTATTCCAATTTGACAATTAATCCTAGTCCTAATATTTTGGGAAGTTTCTTATTTATATCCTTGTAAGACTAAGAATATTGCTATTAAATTGTAATACATAGTTTTATATTTTAAATGAATTAAAATGATATCATTGTCTTATAATGCAAAAATTAAGGACTATATAGTCCATATCAACGAATAATAAAGGAGAGCGCAAATGGGCCAAGTGTTGCTTCATGCAGCAGATGATATGGTTGTACAGCAGGTTAAGGAAGCATACTTTTTCAAAGTGAGGGACAACTTTGTCCAAAGTGACAACACAAAAAGGAGATCATGTTGCCATCAAAAGCAAAAGTGGTTAAAGCATAAAAGCAAACAAAATTTAAATAATCTAATTTTCTACCATATTCATTTTTTCCCCCAATCTTGATTTGTTTTGTTTATACGCAAAAGATGCTTTTGCATGGCATGAGTGTGACCTCTTTTTAGTGCTCCTCAACCTAGGATAATATTTCATTTCAAATATCATACAATCTGGCCACACGTAGCCACCCATGATGAGAATTAATTAAGAAAATTTAAAACCATGCACGAACAATTCATTATGTTTAAGCCTTTCTAATTCCTAAAACAAAACGAAAATGTACATAATGTTTATTCTCTGCTCAGATAATAGTAGTACTTTTACCTATCCGCATTTTTGGTAGAGAGAGAGAGAGTATGATAGTAAAATCGTTTTCATATACTCCCTCCGTCCCATTTTAATAGGCTCAAAATTTTTCGGCACGAGAATTAAAAAGATGTAAATGTATTAAAAGTAGTAGAGTCCACACTTTTTTAAAGAGTTAAACTTTGTCATTTGTGGAAATAGATCATTTATAATGGGACGATCCAAAATAGAATACATGTCACTTTTAGTGGGATGGAAGGAGTAGTAAAAAGCTATAGTCTGTGAATATAGCCAATCTGAGAGAGCGCGTAAAATTTAAGCCTATACAAAAGGACATCCAAGGTCGGCAATTCTAGCAAACAAAAGGAACCCCATTTAGAATGGCTGCATTCATGCTACATCCTTGTCACATAATTATTATTTCACCTAAATAATTGAGATAGAAAACAAATCAAAGTAAATAAAAGGTAATATCTTACTTTCATGGCTTCCGCTGTCATATACTAATACTAATATTCTTTTCCAAAGCAAAAAAAAAGCTTGACTGAAAATGAAGCTCAACGAAAAAGTAGGATTATCAAATCATTCGACCGTGAATGAACATTGCGCACATCCTCATTAGTCACAAAAGCTAAAGTTGAGTTGAACAAGAATGCGCTGCATTTTAGCATCACCTACACATCTCTTCTTTATTCCTTGATCCACAAAATTCAAGCAGTTTCTGATCTCAAACATGGGTTATTTCCCCTACATGTATGTTATATTTTGTGTAATAATTCCAACCATTTTGGGCCAAGTTACAGGTGAGTTCTTCTTCATTCTATTACTTCCTTCTTGTTTTAGTGATATGAAATCATAATCAAGACTGCTATGTTTTCATAAACTATGTAACGCCTCGAATTCATCATTCGAAGCATTAAATCGGATCAAGATTTAAAACGAAACACTATTTAAAGTTAGCAAAGCATCAACACACGCAGAGTTCATTAGCATAGACTGCGGAGGCACAAGCAGCTACACGGACAACAGCACCGGCCTGGCGTGGATCTCAGACAAGGGAATCCAAGGCGACGGCGTGTCAGTGAGAGTGGGAGATATAAATGGAAACTCACAGCAGCAGTATCAGACAAGGAGGGATTTCCCAACAGACAGCAAGAAGTACTGCTACACACTCACCACTGAAGAAAGACGGCGCTACATTGTCCGCGCCACCTTCTTGTACGGGGCTTCGGTCAGCCAAGGCGCCTACCCCAAGTTCCAGCTCTACCTGGATACAACAAAATGGTCGACAGTGACGGTTATGGAAGCTTCTAGAATATATGTTAAGGAGATGATCATAAGGGCGCCGTCTCACTCTGTGGACGTGTGCCTGTGCTGCGCAACCACGGGCTCTCCGTTCATATCAACTCTCGAGATGCGGCCTTTAAACCTGTCAATGTATACCACTGATTATGAAGATGATTTCTACATGAAAGTGGCGGCACGAGTCAATTTTGGTGCCCCGAGCCAAGAAGCTATAAGGTTAATTGTGTTTGCAAAAATGATTTCCTCACCATTGCAATGTCACTGAATGGAAGTTCTCGCGCAGGTACCCCGATGACCCCTACGACCGAATATGGGAATCTGATCTTGATCGAAGGCCGAATTTCCTGGTTGGGGTGGCACCTGGTACAGAGAGAATCAACACTACCAGAAACATAGATGTAAATACAAGAGAATATCCACCTGTTAAAGTAATGCAGACTGCAGTTATCGGGACTAAAGGAAGCCTCAGCTACCGGTTGAATCTAGAGGACTTTCCAGCTAATGCTCGAGCTTATGCATACTTCGCTGAGATTCAAGATTTGGGATCAAATGAGACGCGGAAATTCAAAATGGAGCAGCCTTACAATCCTGACTACAGCAATGCAGTGGTGAACATAGCTGAGAATGCCAACGGAAGTTATACACTGTATGAGCCTAGCTACATGAATGTGTCGTTGGATTTTGTTCTGACATTTGCATTTGTCAAAACTCGGGATTCAACACAAGGACCAATTCTCAACGCAATGGAAATAAGCAGATATCTAGAGATTGCTGCTAAGACAGATGAGAAAGATGGTAGGAACATGATTTCACATTATCCGTTTTTCAGAAATTGCAATGCATGAATACTTACTTACTAGTCTTTTCTTCCATTCGAAAGAGAGCAGCCTAAGTGTCCTGCGTTCTATGTTTGCTCAAAGTGAATGGACCAAGGAAGGCGGCGACCCTTGCATCCCAACAAGTTGGGAATGGGTGAGTTGTAGCTCAACAGCACCACCTAGGATCTCCAAAATGTAAGTCACTAAACTGTGTTTCATAAAGAGGCAGAAAAATATAAATCAGCCAATGCTAGTACCATCTTTGCACTATAAGTATATTGTGAAAAGCTATGTATGACTCCTTTGAACAGTGTTCTATCAGGTAAGAACATCAAGGGTGAGATCCCAAGGGAGCTTAAGAACATGGAAGCATTAACAGAGCTGTAAGAACTTACTGTGATCAATACTTTATTTCTGAATCATCGTTCAGGATAGTTTTCATAGGTTTCACTAATACAGGTGGCTGGATGGCAACTCATTTACTGGGATGATCCCCGACATGAGCGGCCTTGTAAATTTGAAAATATTGTAAGATCTTTAATCATATATGTTGTTTCTTAAACCAAGTCTTATATCCCTATTTTTGTAGTCTCATGCCATCGGATATGCAGGCATCTAGAGAACAACCAACTGACCGGTTCACTGCCTTCGTCCCTGGGTAACCTGCCATACTTGCAAGAACTGTAAGTATCTTGAAGATCTTTTTCCTTATATGATTCATCACTTTGAAGCTTTCAGTGTCAGTTATTTCCGGATTCACCAAGTCCGAAGTTGTCGATGGTGTCCTGCAGAATATTATGAAGTTCCTAAATATAACATTTTGTATGTATTGGAGCTGAAAATCTTAATCATATTTGGCAGGTACGTAGAGAACAACTCTCTGAGTGGGGAGATACCTCGATTGTTGTTAAGAGAAAACTTAACTTTCAGGTCAGTTGGCCTATGATTCATAAACAGGAAACTATATACTCTATATATATTATTCTTAGTTTTACTGAACATTATCATACTACTCCAAATTGCAATTCTAGAGCAGAACTCTACTGTGATTTTTGGCTACTCAGTTATAACTTAGCTAAATGAGAAAAAAATGGCTGTGTGAAGAAAAGCCACAAAATGTACTAACAGATCAAGATTCTAATGTGGCTCTACAAATATTAATAGATCAATCAAATCACAGATGTATCCAAAGGTATCCATTTTCTGTTGCAGATATGAAGGCAACCCGCATCTCAGACGAGTGACAAAAAAACATAACAAAGTAATACTTGGGACTACAATCGCGGTGCTTGCAGTTCTTCTTGTTCTCTCCATTACAAGCATACTGCTGCTTCGACATTATAGGGCAAAGAAAATTTCGCAGAGGAATGAGAAAGGTCGGTGCCCTTACTGTTTTATCTTAATGTGTCCCTTCAAAGTTTATGTCTGCCATATCAAAAACTTCATTTTCTGTGAATCAGGCAATTCATGGCGTGGCAGTTCCAAGCCGTTAACAACATATTCAATTGCACGAGGTGGATCTTTAATGGATGAAGGGGTGGCATACTACATTCCGCTCCCAGACATAGAAGCAGCTACAAATTATTTTTCAAGGAATATTGGGAAAGGAAGCTTTGGACCAGTTTACTATGGAAAGTTGAAGGATGGAAAGGAGGTAGCGGTGAAAATCATGGCTGATTCATCTAGTCATGGGACCAAACAATTTGTTACAGAGGTACACAGATATCAACCCCAACAAAAATTTATCTGATTTATTTTCCTACAAATTATTATGCCTTACAGAAACTCCTGAACTAATTGAGAACCAATGAAAAAAGTTCATAAACACACGAAAAATGAAGAGAAAAGTGAACTAAAGAAAACATATCATACGTCTGTTGGTTCCCTAGATGCTAATTTCCAGTGACCAAGATATGAACTATGTGAAAGTTCTCATATCATTATTGAAGATGAAATTTAAAGACAAATGGATGGATCACGAAACATGCTAGAGAGTCGAAAAGAGTGAAACAGTGTTACCTCAAACCAAACAAAGTACGCGAAGTTTTTTTAGAATGCTCCACAATTGTAATATTTTCCACCTGCATATAATAGAATCAGATAATGCATCGTTTGTATAATTTGATCCATTAAGTCTCTGATGAGAGTCCAGAAACTCACACCTGGTTGCTAGAAAGTAGCAAGTCAATAATCTGTTCAAGAATTTTGTTTCTCAGGGCAAGATGAAAATTTTGGATGTGACATGCTTATCCTCAGAACATTAATGAGCTTCATGCTTACAGGTCGCACTGTTGTCCAGAATCCATCACAGAAATTTGGTTCCTCTAATTGGATATTGCGAGGAAGAGCATCGGTGCATGCTTGTCTATGAGTACATGCACAATGGGACCTTACGGGACCATATACACGGTTTGTACCAGCTCAATAAAGTAGGATCTAAGATCCTTGAGGATGATAATAATCTTAACATAAACTTGCTCGTAGGTTCTGACAGCCAGAAGCACTTAGACTGGCTAGCACGCCTCCGTGTTGCTGAAGATGCAGCTAAAGGTGGACACTAAAATTTAATTTGCCTGATAAAATAATTCTTAATCTTAGCAAAAAAATCTCAATTGTCAAACACTACAGGTCTGGAGTACTTGCACACCGGGTGCAACCCCAGTATAATCCACCGTGATGTGAAAACAAGCAACATTCTCCTAGATATAAACATGAGGGCAAAAGTATCAGATTTCGGGCTCTCAAGGCAAGCTGAGGAAGACCTGACACATGTATCTAGTGTGGCAAGAGGAACGGTGGGATACCTTGATCCGGAGTAAGTGAAAAACTTAGGTGGCTTACAGAAATGGTGCCTTAACTGTAGAAACTGACAATCGATCATGTTTTACCAGGTATTATGCAAATCAGCAATTGACCGAAAAAAGTGATGTATATAGCTTTGGTGTTGTTATGCTGGAACTTATCTCGGGGAGGAAGCCTGTCTCTATAGAGGAATACAGTTCTGATTGGAGCATTGTTCACTGGGTAAGCTCTCACGAAATCTGTCTGTTCTAACGATAGTTCAGCAATTTATGTAACACGAGTCATGTTCATGAGTTTGGTCTGGGCTCATGTCATAAAGCTTCTCAAGGCACATATTTACATCTGAACTTTAATATGCATATCATCTGCAGCTAGGAAAAAGGGTAGGATCTAACTATTAGAAGAAAGAAACAATATGGATCTTAGTCATATAATATCGAAATTCCAATTCAGAAACAAGCAGTTTTGGTCCATGTATTCTCCAATTAGTTATAATACCATTTCTATACAGCTTAATTGACTCCTGTAAGGAGATTTCCATTTGCTGGATAGACTTCAATCCAAAGGTTTCACAAATTGGAACCAGTTAATGGTCTGATTATATAGTCGAAACCTGCTGGATAAGTACATAATATAACACAACTAGTTAAGGATCAATCAAAATGCTTGAGTTTGTCATAACTCATCACTGAACATTTAACAAACTAACTTAAAATAGCTAACATAAGAAACTTGTTCCTCATTAGTAGGAAATAACTAGCTATCTCTTCTGTTTGATCAGAATCTAGGTAGAATAATGAAAAACACGGGGATAATCAGAGATATATAAAAAAAATTAAAATCAAGATAGCCATGCCTGGGTGCCTTATTTACAGAACCTAATCCTATCAGAAAACTTTAAGACTAAATACTATACCAAGATGCAGGATCATGAAAGGAGAAACTCACAACCTCTAAAACCAAAAGATCTTCTTTAAGAGAAAAATATCTATTAGAGCAGTCAACATAATATACAAGAGAAATAGAGTGTTGTTCCTTTTTGTATTGCACACAGCTCTCAGTCTTCATATGCAAGTCTTTTTATACCTTCTTTTTTGTAAGTTAGCGTGACAAGAGAATGAATGAATGCAAACTTAATTCTTCCGATTCCCCAGAAAGCCAATTCTGACATGCTTGTATTGATCTTCCATAGGCAAGGTCTCTGATCCGCAAAGGAGACGTGATCAGCATCATAGATCCTGCACTGGCAGGGACCGTCAAAGTTGAATCCGTTTGGAGAATAGCAGAAGCAGCAATTCAGTGTGTCGAGCAACACAGCTCCGTGAGGCCAAGAATGCAAGAGATCATATTGGCCATACAGGATGCAATCAAGATTGAGAAAGGAACAGATAAGTTAGACTCGTCCGAAAGTGCAAGAGCACAATCTTCTAGAAAAACACTCCTAACAAGCTTTCTTGACATCCAAAGCCCTGACCTTTCCAATGGATCATTGGTCCCATCAGCAAGATAACAATCCACCTTCAACCTCCATCTAACATCTCAATCTTGTCTGGGACTTTTACTACATGTTTATACTATCCAGCCTCATTGTAGATACACACTCTGAATGTGCTTAGTTTCCACACTTTACAAATGACTGAAACTTGCATCAAAGATGCAGAAAGATTATATTTTTAAACATTAACATGCCTCGTTGGGGCCTCTTGTTCTGCAGAGCAAAGAAAATTTCACCATGATCATGCCACATCATCGCGGAGATGATGTGGCATTACCATGATCATACGGTCCCAACAGTAACAGATCAGATGAAATTCCACCAACCAAAGGCTGCTGCTCACATATAAAATATTGGAAACATGAAGAATTTTTTACAGAAATTGATAATGGTTTTTAAGATAAAAATAAAATAAAAGAAATCTGGTTTGATAGATTATTCGTATCAGTCAACTTATATGAGGAGAAATTGAAATTGATTGGCTGATCTCATGGCTGTGCTAATCGAATTGACCCGGTATCTGAGAGGATCTTCGAGTTGAAATAGTCAAGTCAAGAGGCATTAAGTGAATGAAAACACAAAGTCATCCATTTCTTGGCGAACAAAATAAGTAAGAAGTAAGAAGCAAGAAATTTAAATATCACAACACGTTTTATTAAAAAAAAAATACTAAGAATTATATGGGGAGACAGAATTTATGGCATCGTTTAAGAAAAGGGTGTTGTGGGATTGATGAAAGTTGAAACTTTTACCTGAGCAGAAGATGCAAGTGCAACGGTGGGAACATAAAAGATTTGACGCCGAGTCATTCTTCTCGAAATCTTTGATCATTTAAAATGCTTTGCATAATATGTCACCAATCACCATGTATTTATGAAATTTTATTTTTGTGACACCTATTTTATTTCCTTTTGTGTGGGAAAACCCCGAAAAAGATAAACATGATGATCGAACTCGCAACTTCTATTTTCTATATTAATAAAGAAAGTTTAATGCGAATGAATTTTTATACCTAATACCACTTTTTTTTTTCTTTTTTTTTTTTGAGTTACAAGATGTATCTATATAATAAATTAATAATCAAATAAACAACTTGCACAGGGATTGGACCTCTATAACATACAAAGATGAGAAAATTACCCGTACGCAGACGAAACCACTATCCACATAAAAGTGAAAAAATTACCCACACGCAAGATTAAACCCAAAATCTCTCACAAATTAAAATCTTTGGGTGCAACAACTTTGCCACTTGAACTATGTCTCATTGAGTATACGTATTTTTTTATCTAGAGTATAGATGAAGGGTGAGATGCGAGTCCCTAGATTTTAATGTTTACATACATTAATTAAAGTTTGTACTGTTTTAATATTTCATAAGTTTGAATGATTTTTATGAAATATTAATTAAAGTTTGATTTTTATGAAATATTAATTAAAGTTTTTATTTTGTTAATATATTGTTTTATTTTTTTGTAGTACAACTATGAATGTTGTATATATAATCATATTTAGATTTTTTTAATTAATTTAATTAAATATATTTAACTACGACTGAGGGGAAATCTAATTTGATTTATTTGAACCAAACACTGCAATTGAATTTATGATAGTTTCCTTGATATTTAATAAGCACAATATAAGGAAGAGTAAAATTTTGAAGTAGCCAAAATGAAGCATAAAACACAATTTATAGCCACACATTGAAAAAACACAAATTTTGGCCATTTTATTGATTTGGACGTTTTTGCCCTTAATGAGGCGGACTGGGTAGGATCAAGCACGCGGGTCGCGTGCCGGGTCGGGTTAGGCACTTATGGCACTATTAGTGCCATAAGTGCCAAGATATATGGCACTTATGGCACTAATAGTGCCATAAGTGCCATCAGAAATCCAAAATAAAACCAAGTAAAATAGTCATTTTGGCACTTATGGCACTAATAGTGTCATAAGTGCCAACGAAAATTCAAAATAAAACTAAGTAAAATGGTCATTTGGGCACTTATGGCACTAATAGTGCCATACGTGCAGCACAAATACAGAAACAACAACATCATTTAAACCCTAAATGGAACATCTAAACCCTAAATGGAACATCTAAACCCTAGGGGGAAGTGTGCACTTATGGCACTTATGGCACTAATAGTGCCATAAGTGCCATACGTGCAGCACAGATCAGATCAGCACAGATCAGATCAGATCTGATCTGATCTGCCGCCGCCGCCGCCTCATCATCTGCCACCTGACCAATCCCTCATCCACGCGTTTCAGAGGATCGGATCTCCTCCACCACCGCCGCCTCATCCTCTACTCCGACGAATTCTGCCGCTGACTTCTGCTCGGCGCCGCTGCGATCAGATCAGCTCCGCCGCTGCGATTAGATCAGCTGCGATCAGATCTGCTTGGCACCGCCACTGCGATCAGATCTGCTCCGGTGACTTCTGCTCGGCGCCGCTGCCGCGTAGCCGCTGGAGAAAGAGAGAGGGAGATGAGAAGGAGAGAGGAGATAGCGCAGCCGCTGGAGAGAGAGAGGGAGATGAGAAAGAGAGAGGAAATAGAGAGAAGGGTAGAATAGTCATGACATACAAAAAATGGCTAAAATTTATGTTTTTTCAAATGGTGGACAAAATTTGATGTTGTATGTTGAATAGGGCCATTCGGCCCTATTGTTTCATATAAGGAATGTGCTAGCTAGGCTTCATTTCTCATAATCGTATGTCAAGAATCATATTCCCAAACGACTATTATTTCTGTCAATCAAACAACTTTTAAATGTTTTTTTTATTATCTTTTTATTTGTGAGTCGTAAATTGTGATTAGATGAAAAGGAAATTAATACATATATGTATAACTATTTGTTCAAAATTGATTCAATATAAGTTCAATGAATTTAAGATGAAATATAAAGATGGATATATTTTTTTCAAAATCGATTCAATATAAGTTCAATCGATACAAATTAATTGTTCGATGAATTAACCCTGATGTTTGAAGTTTACATGTGTTGCTATGGTGTGTAATTATATATTGTTGTAGAATAAGAATGATGTGAAAAAAAATAAATGAAGATATATATTAAACTATATGAACTCAAATATCAAATATTTATGTTTAACTAATTTATTGAATTTGTCGAACGTACAATATATACTGAACTATATGAACCCAAATATCAAATATTTGCTGATAAACCAGATTAAATTCCAACATAGACGTATACTAACTTTCGAACTTAAATGATAGATTTCAATATGAAGTTAAACAATAATATTCACTCCCAATAATATGCACATGTAGACGTAAAAATCTTCTAAATAAGTTATTCATGTTAATTTAGGGAGTGAATAATATATTGGGTTAAGGTTCAAATCCACCCCTAAACTAGACACCCCTAGAGCGTATACCCCTCCATTTTCGACCTTGGCTCAAGTACACCCCCAGAGTCCATGAAAAGGGTACATTTAAATCCAGCAAGTTAACGGCCGTTTCTTGTCGTTAACTTGTTGGGTTTAAATGCACCCTTTTTATGGACTGTGGGGGTGTATTTGAGCCAAGGTCGAGAATGAGGGGTATACGCTCAAGTTAACTTAAATTCTTTTTTTTTTTAATTTCTAAGTGGCGTCGATGTGATTTCGATCGATCCCAATCGGCGGCGAAGAGGGGATCTCCTCCCCTTACTACCTCGAACCCATCGCATCGACGCATACGGCGCCGTTTCGAGGGGGATTTTCGTATCCTCCTCAGCTGGCAACGACAGCCCCAACGAGATGTCGTTGACCAACCTCGCGCCGTGGCTCACCATTATCGGTGCCGGCACAATCGACTGCGATTTCCCCGCCGACATCATCCTTAGTGACGGCAAAAAATTCTCCGACGTGTCCCTCTACTCCGACGCGCCCCTCAACGGCAAAATGCACAATTTAATTTACCCGGGAGACGACGACGATGATACAACAGAGGGGGGAAGTTGTCGGTGTCGGCAATGGGGGTGAGCTCATTGCCACTGGTGCCGGTGGAGCGGTCACGACGGGAGGTAAAGCTGGAGGAGTTGAGACCGGATCTGCAGCCAAGAGTGTTTTTAATGGCGGTGAAGGTCGGGGTTCTGGCGAAGGCTGGCCGGAAAAGTTTTAAGGGGCGAAATCCATAATTTAAATATAAAAAAAAAGTTAACGGAGAGATAACGGCGTTAACTCGTTGGGTTTAAATGCACCATTTTTATAGACTCTGGGTGTGTATTTGGGCCAAGGTCGAGAATGGGGGGATATACGCTCTAGGGGTGTCTAGTTTAGAGGTGGATTTGTACCTTAATCCTAATATATTTCTTAAATAAATTGAATCTTATAATCACTAAATGGGGCAAATCGGTTATTGAATTTGTATTGTTTATGCATAACAATTTGGTTGTAAGTTCATTAAAATATAGTATAATAAGTTCATCCAAATTGTGATATTCCAATGCATAGAAATGTTATGTTCATAGACTTATCTATTATATTCGAAACAATATACAATCGTGTTCAATAAAAATCAAATGACATTCATTACATAATTCTAAGAAACGTATTTAAAAAATGCTAATGAAAACTAAAAAAAGAAAGAAAACAAACACTTCAATTACTTTGACCGGACCATGAAAAATAATGCTAATAAAAACATTATAATAATGCTATTAGTTGTTTGGTGTGAATTTAAGTAACAACAATCTATAAAGAATATTAAGTAAATTCAAATAGACAATTACCTTAAATAAAACCGTGAGATTCCTTATTTATTGGGTGAAGACGGTTACACTATAATTAAATTTACTCTATTATCTCTTACGTATAATTTGTAGGCTTTATGATAGTAAACAAAATATTTAATCTCATCCGTTGATTAGACAAAAATCAAGGTTTTAGATTTATTCTCTTTTCTCAATTACATATATATAGGCCTTCTCAATTGAACATTTCCCTCTATATATATATATATATATATATATAGGGAGAGGTTCAAATAAGAACCACTAAATAAAATTAGAACAGAGAACCATTTTAAACCATTCGATCATCAAGATCTACGGTGGATGCATCATCTTGGTGGATGAATGCAGATCATGGGTTCGAATCCTGAAGGGAGCAAAAAATTTATTATTTTCGGATGCATTAAATTTAATAGCGAATGCATTAATTTATATAGTAGATACATTGATTTTAATGGTTCTTATGTTCTCACGATAAGTGTGGTTCTCACTATAACCGCACCCTATATATATATATATATATATATATATATATAGGCCAAGGTTCAATGAAGAAGGCCTAAATATAAGAAAGAAGAGAGAAGTAATCTCATCCGTTGATCTTATCTAATCTAACGGACATGATTTGTTCACGCCATGTTCAACGGATTTTTTCGTTGAACATATGGGGGGTCGAAACCCAGAACCCCCAAAAATATTGTATATGTTCACGAATGTTCAATGAAAAAATCCGTTGAACATGGCGTGAACAAATCATGTCCGTTAGATTAGATAAGATCAACGGATGAGATTACTTCTCTCTTCTTTCTTACATTTAGGCATTTTTCATTGAACCTAACCCTATATATATATATATATATATATATATATATATATATATATATATATATATAGGGAAATGATCATATGTAAATAATAGATATTTGTGAAAATGGGGAACCAATCAAGACCATAGATTTGGGAAGATCCAACGAATGTGAATTAATCATCATTCTACCGTAATTTAACTAAGGAAGGACTTATTTGTCTTTTATTAATTATCATAACCGATAGCCTCCTATAATCATGTGTCCATGATTGCATGAAATCTCCTATATTTGGCAACATATTAGATATCACATTTTAGGTTTTTAACATATTAGTTTATTACAAAATATATTAACTATTTCAATTTGAATGAAGAATAATATTTTCTAGAAATCTGCATCTTCTTCACTATTCATTACTTCACGTATATTGTTCATATTATTTATGTTCACACAATGCAATTTTATGTATGTTCATTGTTATTATGTATATTGTTCATTGTGTATAGTATTATGTATATAGATGAACAATTCGTTGTTCATTGTTTTTAAGTATATTGTTTGTATTATATATGTTCACTTAATGCAATTATTTGTTCATATATAATATTATGTATATAGATGAACAATTCGTTGTTCATTGTTTTAAGTATACTGTTCGTATTATATATATTCACTTGATGCAACGTTATTAAGGTGAACATTTCTCTAATTGAATCAATGAACAATGCAACGACTCAATGAACAGGTTCCAATATCTAATGAACATATAATACACTCTGAACAATGCAACGACTCAGTGAATAAGATCCACAATTCCAATGAAGATATCATCAGTGTCATGAATGAACATATATAACACATTACACTTTGAACAAAAACAACTATATGTATGACGAATAATACTCCTAAAATTAATGAAGATATCCATAATGGCATAATACTCCTAAAATTAAAATATCACGTGAATAAGTGCTCCTAAAATTAACATAAAGCCAAGAGGATTCTCTTTCATTGTTTGATATTGGTCAACGCGTAGTAAATTAGCGATTCATTGAAATCTTTCCCATTTACATGGTATTTACATTTGTAACAAATACCATTATTAACCTTATTCATTAAATTCGGTGGATTAATAATTAAATCTATGATACAAATTAATGCCTAAGATTTAATCTAAGCCGCTGGATTAATGATAAACTATGGTCTAAGATGGTTCCTAAGTTTCACAATTAGACTAAATTTACACTAGATACTATCCCTATATATATATATATATATATATATATATATATATATATATATATATAGGGGGCCGCTCCAATGAGACCCCCTAATTTTAGTGAGATCTAGGGCACGATCTGGTGCGTTTATTTTATCAATCATATGGCTGATATTGTATCTGGAGGGTGATTTTTTTTTTCGCAGGGTTCGAATCCTGGAGGGAGCATAATATTTTAAATTTTGTTATTCATCTGTATGTCCTGCATTGTTCATCAGTATATACGGCCCTGTTCATCAATATATATGTCTTATTCATTACGAATTTTTTAAATTTTATTTTTCATCAGTATATACATCTTGTTCATTAGATATACGTTTTGTTCATTAATATTATATGTCTTATTCATTGTACTCGTGTTACACGAAAAATAGGGGGTCTCATTGGAGCGCGCCCCTATATATATATATGTGTGTGTGTGTGTGTGTGTGTGTGTGTGTGTGTGTAATAGAAGACGTAACTCAAATTCAAACACTTCATGTTTTCAAACTTTCTAATTTAAACAAGACTGACGGCAGAAAAATAATAAGTAGAGTATATTTTACCCTTTTCGAGTCATTTGTTAATTAGTCTAGTTGGTTGAAATCGCTATTAAAGCGAAACAAAATAGGCAAGTTTTTGTAAGAATATATTGGAATTTTATTCTATTTGAAGTGCAATTAATATGCGATGAACACTGTCATGGGGTTGTCCTTGGGTGAGAAGAAGTGGAAGAGAGTCAAGAGACCAAAGCGAGGAGAATACCGAGTGGATGTTGATGTTCTTTTCGATGAAGGAGCTCGAGCTTTCGGAGTTGGGGTGATTGTCAGGAATGAGTTGGGGACGATTTGTGCTGCAATGTCCAAGAGAACTCAACCCACGACGAACTCGATGATAGCGGAAGTTATGGCGGTGGTAGCTGGTATAGTGTTTTGCGTGGAGTGTGAATTCAGGGCGATTCGTATTTACACGGATTCGATGTTGGCCGCGAGAGTAATGGCAGATCCGGCAGAGGAGGCGGATTTCTTACTGTTAGATATACGCGAGATCCTTGAGGCTGCTCGTGATAGTATTCTTATTGGTGTGTTCCACACGTATAGATCGGCGAATGAGGCCGCACATTGTTTAGCGCAGTATGTGCGGAAAATAGATAGTTGTTGTCAATGGACGCAGGATTTCCCGCGTTGGCTTAGGGATATTGTACGTCTTGACGTTGAGTAATAAAATCGTACTATTTCCCTTTCAAAAAAAAAATATGCCATTATTATTATTTTTCCACATGCGCTGTTTTAGGTGCATTAAATCCATAAATTCGAAAATAAAAATAATATTAGAAAAAATGTTTAAATATATTGCTTATCTTATCTTATTGGGTAAATATCATATTAAACCCTAAATTATACAGTTTTATCAAAAATATCCTAAACTATAAGAAATGTTTTAAAAATCCCAAACTATTAGGTTTGTATAAAAATTAAATATCCCTCATTCATTTTTTGGTCCCCAGAATCATGACGTGGCTCGCCGAATGCCACCGTATAATTTATATATTTTATTTTTGTTATGACACGACACAAAATCACGTTGTTTTATGCCATATTATTTTAAAAAATTAAGTCGACGTTGGATAAACTGGCCTTCAAAGCAATTTGAATCAATTGACGTGGCATTAAACGACGTCATTTTTTCTAAATGATATGACGAAAAACAATGTTGTTTTGTACATTTATTTAAAACAATAAAATATAAATTACACGATGGCATCCGACGAGTCACGTCATTCCGAAGACCGAAAAATGACGTGGTATATTTTTGATACAAATCTAATAATTTGAGATTTTTAAAAATATTTCTTATAGTTCAAGATATTTTTGATACTTTATACGATATAACGTATTTTAAGCAAACACATCAAACGTTCTTCTATACAATCAATTAAAATAATACTCTCCCCGTCCACAAAAAAACTTCATAGGAGAGAATGACACGAGTTTTAAGAAGAAGAAAAAGGTTGTTGAGTGTAATGAGAGTAGAGAAATATTGTTGAGCGTATTGAAAATTGTGAAAAGTGTTTTAATTAGTATTGAGAGTGGTGAAAAAGTAAAAAGTAAGGATAAATGAGATATTTATAAGTGGTGGGATATAGTTCAAAAATAAGTATAAAGTTCTTTTGTGGACGTCCAAAAAAAAAAAAAAATTCTTTATTGGACGAAGGGAGTACAAATTTCTTGTGTGGCAATCCTTATTGTGCGAACACCTATATATTATAATATAACATTTAGAAATATTCTATTAAAAGTTTAAAACATATAAATAATCTATAGCGTGTGAACGTTTGCATATAAATCTCCTTTTGAAAAAAAAAAGTAGGGCAAATAGTGTCAAAATTCACCAAGTTTGAGCGTGTGCTTGTTTTTTCCATGACTTTCAAATTTATTGTAAAAATTCATAACCATGCAATCGATTTTTAAGTTTCCCTTAATAACGTTTCCCGGCCATAAAATTAATGATGTGTAACTTACGTGTCATACTTATGCAGAGTAGATTAAATTAGGATTAAACGTCGTCGTTTTGAGATTGAATTAATTAGGGCAAATATCGTCAAAATTCACCCAATTTGAGCGAGTTCTTGTTCTCCCCATGACTTTCGAATTTCTTGAGTTCATCTTGAAGCTCTTGCACCAAAGTCTTCAAATCTGAATCATATTCTCCACAATCCATTTCAGTGTTTGGTTTTTACTTCATTCTGATGTTATTGACAAGCTCTAATCCAGCCCTACAATCCAAAATCGTCCCACTGTATCAACGCTCTGAAGCACAGGAACACGTATGAAATTGACGCTCTGAATCTTTCTCTGTGTGCAAAATTCGAATTACAGCTGGAAGCCCATGCCCACATAGTATTCGCTCATCGGGATGAGAGCGAGAGCTTGATGATGAGTGTGAAGTAGACATGGGAACTCTAGATTCACGTTCAAGAGTTTTTTGAAATTGAAAATGAAGAACCCTAATTTGAAGAAAAGCTGTTCAATTTCTAATTTAATCCACGAATTTATCCCAAAACGACGGCGTTTAACTGTGAATTAAACAACGTAGCTGTGCTTGCCGGACGATGTTGCTTACGTGCAATTTTTGATTGCCAAGTAAGCATTAATTTGGGAGAATTTTCAAATTAAAGGAAAATAAAAAATCGATTGCAATGTTTTGAATTTTTACAAGAAATTCAGAAGTCATGGGAAAAATAAGAACTCGCTCAAACTTTATGGATTTTGACGCTATTTGTCCAAAAAGGTGTACTCATAATTTTCCTAATTTTTTTACCGAAGATAAATTTACACTAGGATGTGCTATTTTTCATTAATAAATTTATCATGGAAAAATGAGAAATAACAAAATGCCTCTTTTCATTCTCAAAAAAACAAAATGCCTCATTTCTTTTTTTACATTTCCTAGAAAATAGAATTTCACCTTTTCTCATTCATTTTTTTCACTTCAAAGAGAAATAATATTATCAAACAAAAAATAAAGGGAAAACTACTTTGTATGAAAAAAACGAATGAGAAATGATGAAATTCTCTTTTTGTATCAAATGAAGAAAAAAGAAATGAGTTGTTCGAAGGGAAAATTTATACTATTCTTTTTTTTCGATGATAATTTATGGGTTATTGACGCCTAAATACATGAATTTTGGGCTCATTTTTTGATTTTTTCCATGAACTTTGATTCATTTTGTTTTTTTCCACGAACTTTGAGAATTATCAAAACTTATACAAACTTTGGTTCATTTTAATTTTTTCCCACAAAATATATTGTTAGAAAAAATGATACAGATAATTCTTTTATTTTAATTTTTTTTCAGAACGACGACGTTTTAATTATAAAATATATTTTAAATTTAAAAAAAAATATTAATGTCACCATGAATAATTGTCATCTATTATTAATTAAATTAATTAAACTAGATAGTTAGCCATAAAAGAATGATTTGGATCATTTTTTATAATATATTTTGTGGTAAAAAAATAAAATAAGCCAAAATTCGTGTATTTTTTTACAATTCTCAAAGTTCGTGGGAAAAAAATAAAATGAATCAAAATTCATGTGTATTTTTTGATAACTTTCAAAATTCATAAAAAGGAATAAAATAAATCTAAAATTTATGTATTTAAGTGCTACTAACCCTAAATTTATTAACCAAATAGAACAAACCTTAAATGTTTTCCACGCGTATTGGATTGTCCATGGACTTGATTCTCAAGCAGCATTATAATAATAAGACTAATACGTTCATCCATGCGATGCACGACGAAAATCGAAACTAAACGATATGTTTAAATAAATAAATAAAAATATTAAATAGAATAAAAAATAAAATAAAATAATCCACATCAATTACTCAAGAATATCTCGAATTAAAAAAAAATTAACTCTGTATAAAGTTTAACAATAATTATAGTTATTAAATAATCATTTGATTATGAAAATTAACATTACACATTATTATGAGTATTACACGTCATAATAAATAAATAAATAGTTTTATACAGAAACATAAATAAAAACTTGTAAGATTTTAAAAAAGAGAGAGAGAGAAAATAAAATATTTTAAATTTTTTATAACTTATTAGTTTTAAATTAATTGTTGATGATTTTTATATCATATTAAAGACCTTATCACAAAATTAAATTTAAGATGTATATTGAATATTTATTTATAAGTCAAATTTGACTATGCTTAGAAAAGAATAAAAATTATAAAAAAGAGAGAGAAAAAAAATAGTGAAAAAATTGATAAAATAAGAGAGAAACCTCTTTCATATATTATATAGATTAAATAGAATAAAATAGTTCCGTCATAAAAAAAAGAAATACTACCAAGCTTGGTACGTAATAAAAAATGCATTTGATATCTCTTAAAGAATAATATGACTT
Organism: Salvia miltiorrhiza; assembly: GCF_028751815.1. Classification (NCBI taxonomy): domain Eukaryota; kingdom Viridiplantae; phylum Streptophyta; class Magnoliopsida; order Lamiales; family Lamiaceae; genus Salvia; species Salvia miltiorrhiza. The sequence continues at coordinate 16,116,041 of NC_080393.1, read as the reverse complement.
CCACTGGAACATAAATGAAAAGTTGATTATTCACGGCCACATAATTAAATAATGATGACCTTAGACACCACATAGGGGTTCCTTCACAAGCTAATACCTAACTTTTACAATAATTATACCAAAAACCTAGAAAACTATTCACCAAACAAAATATAGAAAACAATTAATAACCTAATCAGCACCCAACTGCTTCAAATTTTGACTTTTCAATAAAGGGATGCAATTAAAAACTACAATAAATTAATCAAGAATCGAATCATCATTATCATTATAGTACTACATTACTACTAATAACGCTTACGCTTCGTTTTGTTAATCCAGTAAGTAGAATCTAGTTTTCAAAAATTTAAATTATTACGAAGAATACACAATCCCTTGACATTGCTTTGCCTTTTATCATTAAAATTTTTCCAAAACAAATAATTCCCAATTATATTCTATGGTCCATTTATTATTTCCAACCTTTTAATTTAGAATTAGAGGTCTTAGTTGAGAAGCAAGTAGAGAAAAGGCAAGATATATGATGACAAGAATTTACATCATTATATTTTTCTCTTTGTTTTTTGGTAACAACAAACAAGGCCAACCCATCTTTCATCATAGGAATTAAAGAAGGAAACGAATTCACCTTCTTTCTCTTACATTATAAATTTGTGTCTCTCAACCCCAACAAAAACATCAAAACGGCCGAGCTCAAATTCCACTCAAGAAAAGGGGAGAGTGATGGTAAAGTTTGATTCTTGAAAATAAAGGGATACAGACTAGATAGGAAGGAGGGAGAGGGGGGAGAGAGAAATTCGATTTTTTTTTTCTCTCTCTATATTTCTTTTCTGAGCTTTTTGTTGTCTTGTAATGAATGTTTGAATTCTGAAAAAAAGAGCAAGCTTTGTGCTTCTCTTTTCTTGGAGGGTTCCTCCATATTTGTCTAAAAAAGACTTCTTTCTCTTGCCTTTGAACTTTTTATTGGGGGAAAGAAGCAGTTTTCGTGCTAAACAGAGCACAGAATAATATAAAAGGGAATTTTAAGAGAAAAGGAAGGAAGAGATGGAGATGATGCATTACCAGCAGCTGGTGAGGACTTCGTACAAGGATTCTTTGAGTTTATTGGAGACTGATATTCAGCATGCAAATGCTTTGTAAGCTCTTCTTTTACCTTTTTTTTTTTTAACTAATACTTTTTCTGTTCTTATGCAATTCTCCTTTTCTTGGCATGTATTTGGTTTCTTCTTGCATATTTTGGCAATATTGGGTTTTGATTGTAGAGTGATTACTCTTAATTTTACTCTCTTTTTTTGTAATGAGCGGAGTAGAGGAGTCAATGATTGTGCTGTTTATTCAATTTGAGGCATGGGTTCTCTTTTTCTTAGATGGTAACAACGCCATTTGTTAAGTCTTATGGTTCATTGATGATTTGAGTTGTGTATTTTAGAAGGCCCATATGAAGATATTGTTGCTTTACTTAGATTCACAAATTTTGCATGTCATATTTGGCTGTTACATGTTGCTATAATGTCAGTTTTGTTGTTGCTGAAATGGAAAGATTTGTGTGTTTATTCTGGGGTTTTTAATTTGACCGACTGTTGATTCTTGTCCAATGTGAAAGTCTTCTTTGTTGTTTTAAGGTCTCTGCTATGCAATGTTGTATTGTTAAAAGGGGAGTATATATTAGCTTTTGCATTGGATAATCAATCTGGGAATGCAACACTTTTATGTCATTTACTGCATTTTCCCACTGCCCTTTAATGAAACACTTCTCGGGCTAAGCCTTCCTTCCTTATCTGCAAATACTTTTATGTGGTAAAGATTCATCTAGTGTCTTTGGCCTACCTTTTAAGGATATGCAAGCCTGAAGTGTGCAAATCGCTGCTTGAGAATCTCTCTCAGTGGCATTTTGGCTAGAAATAATTTCGAATACACTAATCAAATGACTTCCATTTCAGTTGTAAGAAGTGCCTTGATGTTTATGTTTTCCGAAAAAGATGGCTAAAGGTTATAGATGTGGAAGACCAAAACTATCAAAGGCATCCTATCTAGGGCTAGCATCTTCATAATCTAAAATATGATGTTGATTGACGTGCACCTGAATCCCAATCAAGAATTACCAAAAGAAGTTAAGAAACCCTAGAGACTCAAATGGTTTCCGAACTATGTGAGCATGGATTGTATCAGCCAAAGTAATCTGCTCGGGCTCGTCTTTGGATGATATTGTACATTCAAATGTTGATATTGTCTCATATCCATTATTCTTGTCAACTTTATATTTGCACTGTTGTCTCTGCTGCAAGAAATGTTTGTTTGGTTGCACGGACCCAGGCAAAACCCAAAGACATTCTATTGCAAATTTATGATGTCTCGATCTGATTCTGTTCGATGTCAAAATACAGAGAGTGATGAGATACCTGTCTGATTACTTCATATTTTATGTCGTTCTAGGGCTGCTGCAATCCCAAAAGCTAAGGGAGGTGCACGTCTTCAAATGAAATTGGTCTGCAATCACTTGGCACCTCTGTTTCTGTATTTTCTAAAATGGATCGACTGTTCCTGCACATATTTCCTACCAAGAGTCTTAAATCCTTTTCACATACTCATTTATAAGGTATGAATGTAGTAAAAAATTGGCTTACCCAATATCAAAAAGCAGTCAAAGCATTGTTTGAACCAAGATTTGTCTTTTGTTTTCTGTTTCTGTTGAGTAATGTGATTTGTCTTCTCTTTTCTCATTCTAGCATTTATTTATTTATTTTTGGCAGGTATACACAGATGGAAGGCCAAAGATTTCCACAATTGGGCGCAAAGCGACTATTAAAGACTTTTATGGTTGTTTGTTGCATCTGTTTCTTTACATCTGAACTAATGTAAATCACCGACTTCTAATTATCGCTTCAATTGCAGCGGTGATATTGCCGTCACTTGAGCAGCTTCACTATGACTTGGTAGAGCTGGATGATGGTGACTGCAAAAGCATTGCTCGGAAAAGCTTGAGTGAGAAGAGATTGGAGGGAGATGGCGGAGATTCAGAGAGAGACGACGAATGTGGAATATGCTTAGAGGCTTGCACCAAGATGGTGATGCCTAATTGCTGCCATGCGATGTGCATCAACTGCTATCGAGATTGGTAAGTAAGTAAGAAAGAAAGAGAAAATATGTTACTCATCACATTTTCATGGTATGAAATATGAAAGCCGCTTGCTCAACTTTCAGGAGCACAAGATCCGAGTCGTGCCCCTTTTGCCGCGGTAGTCTAAGACGAGTGGAGTCGAGAGACTTATGGGTGCTGACCGGCAAGGATGAAGTGATTGAGCGTGGCGCCGTGTCCACGGAGGACTTGAGACGATTCTACCTGTATATCAGAAATCTGCCTAAAGATTTACCAGATGCTTTGTTCTTGATGTATTATGAATATTTAATATGATGAGGGATTGAGAGGAATGAGGGTATATATATAGAAGAAGCCGACCTCAAATGTAAATAGAGTCCGGTAAGGGAATGCTGTCTGAATATGTGAGTAAAATACAAGTATTCTCATCTCTTCGAATCTTTATGTTGTATACTTATAATGCTCTGCTAAATGTGATCTCAAAGCTATATTATCAGGATAAACAACTATTGCCCATTATTTAGTGTATTGGAGTATGATATTATCAGCTTTTTATTAGACTCAGTTCTTTGTCTATCCTGGATAGTACAATTTTCTTGGATCAGCCTATTGGTGAAGTCAGTTTGGACATCTCTAGTTTCTTTGTCCAAGATTATATGTTGCTTTGAAGTTTTATGGTAAATTTGTCCTAGATATTTCATATTTGGGATGTATTTCTTGAACCAATCCACTTGTGCCTCGAAACCTATCGGAACACTCTTCCATATCATCGGTTTGCATTTGCGACTACTCTTATTATCAAATGCATTTTTTTTTTGTGTATTGGCTTGTAAATACTCAAATTTTTTCATTTTTTAATTTGCACCCCAACTTTAAAATCTACCTATAAAAACCTAAATTTTTGTATTTTTTTTTCTTCTGATTTTTCACCCGACGATTTTTTACCCATAAATCATTGTTGACATGACAGCCGGATTGAGAGGGAAGTTTGAAGTGCATAATATTAGTAGATAAGTTTGTTGTCAATGTGAGATCTAGAACATGTAATTGTAGGATTTGAAATGTATATTCGACTGACATGCCAACAACGATTTGGGGTTAAAAATTCGTCGGGTGCAAAATCAGAAAGAATACAAGATTCAAGTATTTATATGTAGATTTTAAAGTTGGGATGCAAAATCAGAAAATAGAAAAAGTTCGAGTATTTTTAGGTCAATACCTCTTTTATTGGATAAATTACACAAGTAAAAAAAAAAAAAAAAAGACCGCATGACGATGGACTCGAACATAGGATCTCAAACCTTGGGCATTAACCACTCACCGCTAGGCCACACACGCACACATCATTAAACTTTCTAATCCATGGATTCCTTGGTCTTAGGGAAAACATAGCTTCTTGTTTGTTTTGTTAAATAAGCCATCTGTCCGTCATAAGTATGTCATCTTGGCTGAGCACGAGTTTTGATAAAATACTTGGTGATTTTTTTATAGTGGAGAAATGATTCCACCATTGTATAAAATGAATGATTGAGATTGAATAAGAGGTGATTTTTTTTGTAAATAAGACATATTTGTAAGGATAAATGATAAAGGAAAAATGTTGGGTCATATCCTAAAAACCAAAAGTGACATAACTATGGTGGACGGAGGGAGTACCAACTAACCACCTTTAGCCTAAGAGCATCCACACCCAACATCTTGAGTGGTCCCTAGACTCCCTACTCCTAGAGAGTCTTTTCTTCACATTGGAGCTCTCTCAAATCGGACTCTCTAATTTTTATTTCTATTTTATCTTTATTTTTAATGCATTTGTAAATTAAATTAAAATTTCATTAAAATTAAAATTCAACCTTACATTTATTAAAAAAATACAATAATTTTAAAAAATTACATTCTTTGAACTACGGTTGGATAGGACCAAATTGTGCCCAAATGTTCTTGATTAACTCATCTTGGAGGTGGGCGTGCCATCATTTATGGTGAAGGGTGGAGTCTCGAGCCAAATACACATGAAATTTCAGCGGAGCTTGGATATTAGTATGAGGTTGAGAACTGCTACTTGAAGCCTCGTCGTTCCCCTCGGGTTGCCATTATACTCTCCTTCATCCTCGATTATCACGTTGTGCAAAGTAATGCATGCAAACATAACATCGCTCAGTTGATCATTCTTCCAAAGACGAGTCAGACTTTTGATAATAGCCCAACGAACTTGAAGAACACCAAAAGTATGTTCTATGTTCTTTCTCGCAGTTTTTTGTATCAATTGAAATCTCTTCTTCTTCTCGTTCAAATGGAATGGAGGACTCTTGACGAAGACTGGCCAATTCAAGTAGATTCCGTCAGTTAAGTAGTAGCTCGTAATAAAATGAGTATTGTTGGCCTCAAATTGCACTGTCACAACATTTTCGGAAAGAACATCATAAAATAACGATAATTGATTGATCACATTGATATTATTATTTGAGCGACCCCAAAAGAGACATATCAGATCCACAAATCTTGTAATGCAATCATATTTGAGGCTTGATTTCACGCTCTTTCTCAAAACTACGAACTTTGCAAATGTTGGAAATTATTGTAGCCTATTTTGGCTTTAGGATAATCAATTAGATGTACTTGAACTCGTTTGCTAGTTATTTACGATGTTGATTTACAAGTTTGTGAGATACGTACCAACTCCTTTAAATGAGATATGTAGATAATTTGAGATATATTGATTATAATTTAAATGATTGATGAATGTGTTTTCAGTGGATAGAGCGTGAGCTATTAGGTGATTCTTTTAGTTAGTAGTATAAGATAAGATGGTTGTAAGATCAAGGGGTTATGGCAAAAAAAGTATTCGATTTTTTAAAAAACTACAATTTTTACTTGAACTTTCAATTAAGTAAAAAATATATGAATTTATATTTTATTGTAATTTTTACATAAATTTAACTTTCAACAGAATTAGAGCTTAGTCGACAGTCGAAATGAAGTCAAATATATTAAATTTTGCATTTTTACACATCCGAGCTTCTAAATACGTCTCATCATCAAAAGTTAGACCAACATAATATGAACTTCTGACTGTCAACTAAGCTCTAATTTCACCGAAAGTCAAACTCAGGTGAAAATTGCAACAAATATAAATTTATGTATTTTTTTAGCTTAATTAAAAATTTAGGTAAAAATTATTAAAAAAATTCTAAAATTTTTATATTTTTTTCCCATAACCCCAAAGATTATTAAATTATAAGTATAAAGTGTGAATTCCATGTCTTAATTTATTTATTTTTTTATGCAATTTTAACAAGCCAATTACGGTATAATTTTGGTGAACGTTAAGATTAAGGAAAATAAGATTGTAATGTAAAAGTGTGTAAATGTATGTGAGCCCATGTAATTTATAGTGTAAAAATATGTAAATGTATGTGGACTTATTTGATTTGTAGTGTAAAATTATTATAAAAAAATAGAATTGAGTCATTTAACTTGGTATACCCCACAATGAGATATGTGTCATTAATAATGAGACGGAGAGAGTATATAAGTATATACATAAAACTAGTGCATAACCTGTCGAAATTCGACGAAAAATTATTTTAAATTATTATTTAAATTATATGATACTCCCTCCATCTTCTAAAATTATGCATACATTTGGTACAGCCCCCAAAATTATGCATACCCTATTTTTAGACACTACCCCACATATAATTCTTACAATTTTACCCTTGTAATTTACACTATTTATTCATAATCTATTTAACAATACCCTCACTGTGGGACCATTTCTCCACTATCATTATTACAAACTTTCATGTATAATTTTGGGGGATGGGGGAGTATTATTTTTGTATAAATAATATTTATATATAAATTATTTTTAAGTTTATTTAATTTAAGGTAACATAGTTGAAATTATATTAATTTGAATCATATTCCTCAATTAAATGTTAACCTTTTGTTAGAATAATAAATATTATTTTTATATAAATTTTTATTTAATAATATTTTGGTAAAAGGTCAATATTGAAGATTTTATTTCATCTGCGCATCATCTCGTCTGAACCACCCTGTAGGATCATATCATCATCTAAAGCCCAGAAGACGACATCTAATGTTTGAACACAAGACTTTTGAGCATCATCTCATCTAGACCGTAAAATACAAAAAATGAACTTTTATGCGTCAATTTTTTAACATCACTATCTGGAGGTTTAAAAATCAAATTTGACTCGTGAGATTGTATGATTTGGAGCTTCTAATATCATAACTAGCTTGTAAACATCATTTTGTATGGAACTTGAAAAAATCTTGACAAACTTTTATGCATTATAATTGGGTTAAGAATCATCTCGTTTGGAGTTTGAAATAACAAATTTAACTTGTGAGTATCATCATTTAATTGGGTTCCGAGAATCATCTCGCTTGGAGCAATTCAAATTGTATTAGTCTCAATTATTCCGTCAATTAAATATAGATTTTTAATTTGGAGAGCAAGAACTTCTTCTCGTATAAGTTTTATTTTAGTGAAACCTTATAAAAAAATCAATGTGAAATGATGTGATTTATATGAATTCTTCACTCGATTGAGATTATTATAAATTTAATACATAATTAAATATTTCCAATGTATTTTAACATCATGTCCGCTATTGTTCTTTATCTAAATTCTTCATTTATGCATTACTAATTTCACAATTTATTATTATTATTATTATTATTATTATTATTATTATTATTGACGAAATTGAAACAAATAAAGTTTTTAGATATGAAAAATATATTTTTCTTCCCTATACAAATGAAATGTACGGACATATTTTATAAAAAATAAAAATTAAATTTTAATTATTTTGATAGACATAAAATAAGATTTTGTTTTAAAGTAATCAGGTTTATAATTTACATACACGTGCATGTCTCAATTCAAACTTAATTTAAAATTGATTTTATTGAAAATTAAGAAGATAAATATTATATATGTATATATATATATATATATATATAAATTTATACAATATAATATATTGCAATATATACATATAATATATACGCTTTTGAGAAATATAAAATTAATAGTAACAAATATACATCTAATCACTAACATTCAATTAAAATTATTTATTGTAAATAAATTATAATTTTTTTTCAACAATTCTAAGCATGCCACATAGGTTAAGACTTAATCCTATTATAAAGAAGATTTATTAAAATTAATGAATCTTTATATGGAATGTAATAGTCAATTAATTAATAAATAATGAGGTCTATATATGGTAAATTATTGAAATGGAACAATTCTAAGCATGCCACATATGTTAAGGTTTAATCCTATTATAAAGAAGATTATTATTGTATATAAATTATAATTTTTTTCTTGTCAGACATGTAAATCTAATTTTTATCGAGATAAAATAAATAATAAAATTTATTAATTTAGATTATATGTAAGTTAATATTATATATATATATATACACATTTATTATTAATTATATTTATTAAAATTAATGAATCTTTATATGGAATGTAATAGTTAATTAATTAATAAATAATAAAGATTATATTATATATGGTAAATTATTGAAATGGAACAATTCTTCCTAATAAAAGAAGATGCACAGATTTGGGCCGGACCGGGGCGGTCTACATTTAACGGCAGGTTTTGACTTTTAATGAACCTGCCTAACACGATGTCGTACCGATACCACTCAATCAACCATAATTCATGAAACTCTTTTCGATGCGTAGTAGTAACAAACAAACAAATGCACAATCCTCCACGATACTGTCTCACCGCTCCAACTGCAACACAAGATCCCTCCTTTTTTAGTTTTCTTCAACAAAAACCCAATAATCAGACCCCTCTTTTCGAGGTAGAATCCTGCTATGTCGTTCTCGTTTCCGTCTTCTTCTTATTTTCTTTTTTCTAAATTTTAATTAATAATTTTTGTCTTCTTGTAGACGTGGATGTGAGGGGTGGGGTGCGTGATTTTGTGATTTAGTTCAAGAAATGAATTCTGGGTGGAAGAAAGATTGAATCTTTGTATTAATTTCAGATCTGGGCCTTGGGTGAAGTAGGCAGTGGGAGTCTTGTTTGATGGAAATGGAAGATAATCATGAGAGACAAGGCTCTCCAGCAGCTGGGGAAGGCGAGGGGCTTGCTTCTGTGGAAATCCTCTATGATGCAACAGTAGCTGAGAGTGCTGCCGATTCAGTTGATCAGGTGATCATTTTTAATCCAATGATTCAAATTTCAAGAATTAGAATGTGGAGGATAGAGTCAGAATAGAAAGAAAATTGTAGAGTTGAATCTGAACCTTAGAATGCCTAATGCGGGAAGTTTGGTAATGTAAGGCGTCAGTTTGTCACTTGGTAATCGCAAATGTCTGTTGTCTCTGCCAATGCAGTATTATAGGTTCCTTGATAATTAGGGATCATCTCTACTGATTAACAATGTCATTGCATTGGTGCTGCTATGCCACGAGGCATGACCATGAAAGTAATTTTGGAACTTTTTTATTAAATGGATGAACTAGTAATACAGTGCCAAAGTTGTTAATCTGGGATAGGTCGCAAAAGATTGTGTAAGCAACTGATTACAACTTGTAGTCATTTTATGTTGATTTGTATATTTGTGTGTTAGAAACGAGACCATTTTGGATGAAGGATCTTGTTAAGTTGTGTCATCCCAAGTAGCAATGTGAACTTTGTTTTTGTGTACTAGGAAATGGAATCTGGAAGTGAAGTGTGATGTGCACTTTGCTATTCAAGCACACTTAAAATTAGATAATCTGCTCCTATGTCCCTATACAAATTGTTTGTTTGTAGCCACTATAGTATTGTATGAAATGTTTACTGCTTGTTTTCCCATTCTCTAGCTTGCTATTTTGTTGAATTATACTTACAGTTGTCAGTAAAAAGATTTGAGGATCTTCCTCTAGAGGAAAATTGACCACTGGGACCTAACTGTTTATCCTGTAATAAAATACATCTTTCTTTGCTTAGTACAGTAAACTCGACAATAAGTCTGTCTACATTGGTTCCTGTTTCTCAAACGTGATTTTTATCATGTTTCGGGATGTAATAGCATTCTTCAAATTGCATCTATAAAAAACTACCCATGCATTATTGTGGACATGATAGATGCTACATTTGCACACACACAGAGATAGCATGTGTGTGTATATACATATATTTCCAAACAATGACAGAACTCAGTGGCTTGTTTTGGGTTTTGACCATGCAGATAGATCCCGTCAGCCCAAGTAACAGATCTGCATTAGATTCTTTCCAAAGTTTACCAAAAGACACAAGGCCAGCAGAGGATGGGGTAAGGGAAGATACATTTGTTGATTGTCCAGATGAAATAGAACCTTCTGAATCCCAACAGAATTCTGAGGAGAAGGATGATCTACAAGATGATCAAGCTGATGAATCAGATAGTGGAATCAAAGTCCCTGAAATGATAGCTGAGATAGAACTGCTGCGAGATAAGCTTGAGAAGAGTGTTTTTGAGAAAGAGCAATTGGCACAAGAGTACGAGGTTGACCTTTTGATGCCTCTTTTTTTCTTTTTCTTTTATTATTTAATTTATCAATGAGTAAATTTTCCTAAATGCCTCCCCTTTTCTTTCTTTTATTCCTTCTGCAGGGAGAAAGAGCAGTGCTTTTGCGAGAACTTTCCCAATTTTGTCACCAGTTGAAGGTTTTGAACGAGCAACACCTTGCAGCAGATGACAATGTCGATGGATTCATTAATCATCATCAAAATGAAGTGGTAACTTGGGATGCAACTGTGGGATCTGGTGCCTCTCTGCATGAGATTATAAGTGAGTGCTCTAGATTGCTTGAAGTTTCCACGAATAAACGTCAGCAGACCGAGGAGAAAGTGAATGAGCTCCATTCTGTATTATATTCAAAAGATCAGGAAATTGATTTTCTCAATGCAAAGGTTGCTGACTTAACTGAATCAAGCAATTTAGCTTGGTCTGATGCAAATTCAAAGCATGATGATATGTCTCGATTATATGAAGCGCGGCTTGAGACTGATCGGCATATTGAGGAAACTGCAAACAGGATTCTATCATCCCTTACCATGGTGGATTATCAGGATGAACTGTGGAACAGGTCTCTTATAGAAAAGATTTATAGTATTGAGAAATCTGTCACATTTGTGGTTGAAAAGTATAATACTCTTGTTTCTGGAAGTGACCAGCTTAAGGGATGTTTAAATGAGGTAGGATCAGATTTCAACAGGATTGATGAAATTGGAACTTTTGCCTTGGCCCATGATAAAATTCTCGAACTCAAAAGGAAGGAAGAGGACATGTATCAAAACCTTAGCAATTTAGAAGTTGAAAATAGGAATTTGGTGGAACAACTAGAGAAGCAAAACTTAGCTCTTGAAAATGTGAATGCAGAGATTCGAAGACTTAGTGCAGAAGTTGATCAAGAAAAGAACAGGTATGCAAACACAAAAGAGAAGCTTAGCATGGCCGTGACAAAAGGAAAGGCATTGGTACAGCAGAGAGACTCGCTAAGGCAATTGTTGCAAGAGAAAACTAGCGAGTTGGATAGATGCTCAATTGAACTGCAAGAGAAGTCTACTGCTCTGGAGGCTGCAGAAAGGGAAAAGGAAATGGTTGCATCTACTGAAAAATTTGCTGCTTCGCTGCAAGAGTCTCTTGCAGAGAAGGAAATGGTTCTTCAGAAATGTGGAGAAATATTATCCGAGAGTTTGGAAACTAAGGAACTTCAGCCAACAGATATTGCTGAGATGATCAGATGGCTTGCAGATGAGAACAAATCACTTAAGGATATATCTCTACAATATCGTAAACTGACTGATGCATTATCGTCCTTTGATTTTCCTGAAGCAGTGGCTTCAAGTGAACTAGATGTGCGTGTCCATTGGCTTGCAGAATCATGTTACGTGTTTAAAGAAGAAGCTATGAAATTGCAACATGAGATAGCTAAAGCAGTAGAGGCTGCAAATGGGAAGATAGAGCACCTTACCACATCACTATTAGCTGAAATACAGGAGAAAAATGATCTTCAAACAGAACTGGAGGTTTTGAGAAGTAATCATGAAGCTCATGAAAGGTCACAAAATGAGCTAGCTGAAACTAGGCAGGCTGAAAACAATGAGATTGATCGCCTAACATCATCTCTTTTAGCAGAATCACAGGAGAAGAGCCATCTTCAGTTGGAACTGGAGAACATGAGACAGAAATACGAAGAAGTTGTGGAAAAGGAATATCAGGTTTCACTTGAGAAGGATAAAATAGTAGGTATATTGCTGGAAGCATCTGGACTGGCAAATGATGGTCATAGAGAGGTTCATCTAGAGAGCTCTTACACGAGCTCCATTGTTGATTCTTGTGTTGCAAAGATTAGGGAAAATGCATGTGCCAATGAACCTTCACTAGTTAAAACTGAGTCCTTTGAAAGCTTTGCCAGTCTTCTGTATGTCAGAGATCTGGAAATGACTCTATATAAGCAACTAACAGAGGAAGGTATATTGGATAGGGCCCAGGTCTTTCATTTGTCAGAGGAGTTGAAAATGAAAACTCTAGAACTTAATTCCCTTAAGGATGAAAAGGCAGTTATGCAGAAAAGCCTTGATCAATTAGAGGATAGATGTGCTTTAGTGAAGGAGAAGCTATCTATGGCAGTCAAAAAAGGCAAGGGGCTTGTTCAAGAACGGGAGAACCTGAAAGGTTCTATAAATGAAAAGAATGCTGAAATCGAGAATTTGAAGGCTGAATTGCAGCAATATGTGACGAAATATGCTGAATGCCAGGATCAGATCTCTAAATTGTTAGTTGATGTGGAACGTATATCTCTCTTGGAGAGAGACCTAGTCTCTACCAAGGAACAAAAAGATCAACTTGAGCAGTTCTTAGCAGAGAGCAACAGCATGCTACAAAGAGTCATGGAGTCAATTGAAGGCATTAGTACTCCGACTGATCTCTTCGTCAATGATTCCATAGAAAAGGTAAAATGGCTTGCTGGATATCTTAGTGAATGTGAAATTTCCAAGGCACAAATGGAACAAGAACTGAGGACTGTAAATGATGAAGCCAGTTCATTGGCCAGCAAATTGTCTGAAGTCCAGACAGTGATGAAGTCACTTGAAGATTCCTTATCAGTTATAGAAAAAAACAGGTCTGAGCTCTTGGACGAGAAGAAAGAACTTGAGGTTTCCAAGGCTCTTATGGAGGAGGAACTGCAGAAGGAAAAAAACCAAGCTTATTCACATACAAGCAAGTATGAGGAGCTTTTTATGAGTACAAAAGCACTTGAAGATGCTCTGTCAATAGCAGAGGAGAATGTTTCCAGGGTCACGAATGAGAGAGATGCAGCTATAGAAGGCAAACCTCTTGCTGAAGAGCGGCTAAATAAATTAAACGAGGAGCTCTCTGATCATGTTAAAAAACTTGGCGATGCTGACAAAATTATTCAGTCCCTTGAAGATGCATTGTCTCAGGCTCAGAAGAATGCTTCACTTCTTGCGGAAGAGAACAGTAAAGTTCAAACTGGACAGGCTGATTTGGATGGTGAGATAAAGAGAATCAGTGAAGAAGCTGACTTGCTTGCTAGCAAGCTTTCTGAATCCTTCGTAACAATCCAATCGCTTGAGGGAGAATTACTAAATTCACAGAATAACATGGCAGATCTGGTTCAGGAAAAGAGAAATGCTGAGGAAGAGATAAATTCACTTACCTCTCAACTGAAATCTTGTATGGAGGAGTTAGCTGGCAACCGAAGTAGCATACAGAGTCGGACTTTGGAGCTCTCTGGTCAGCTTGACAGTCTTCAGTTACTTCTAAAAGATGAGACACTTTCAACCTTGCTAGGACAATGTTTCCAGAGAAAATTTGAGAGCCTAAAGAACATAGATTTTATACTTAAAGAAATCTGGGACTGTTCCCTGGAAATGGACTCTGATATGCAGCAAAACAGTCTTATCATGAAGGTATAGTTCTTGTTTATATGTGCATATTGTGTTATGTTACTATGTTTTTTGTGTGAATGCACTACGTCTGAATTAATCTCCTTGCACACATACAATTCTTTCAGAGTTTCAGGAAAAAGCTAATCACACTGCAAAATAAAATACCTCAAGTGTCACTCTGTAACTCTTCTACTGATTAATTTCTTTGCTTTCAATTGTTTCATAATAAACATGTGATTAACTGTTATTAGTAATTGTGTTATGTATTTCTATCAGTTTAATTTCACTATCGGTGTTCTCTATTTACACAGTAGATCAATCAGAAAGAGTGTTGTTTATAGTTCTGTTCTTTCTAGTCTATCCCATCTTCTAACTTTCATCGTTCAAAATCTTGTAGTGGGTATATGGTTGTTTTTCTCCATGAGCTTTTCTTTAGGACAAATACGTGCCTTTCTTCTATAGTATTCCTTTTCAAGGCATATCTGTCTTGTTGCTCCATTGATATGGTTATCTCTCTCTCTCTCTCTTACACCCACACCCACACACGCACACATCTTAACATACCTCCTCATGTGTATGCTAGTTACTTTATTTTGAATCCTTTTTGGTGCAAGTTCTTATTAATGAGTGGTGAGATTCAAACACAAGACCTTGTTTGGTTTGGCACTTTGGCTCTAATACCATGTTTGCTGACTACCAAAACATTACCTATTAGAGAGATAACATCTGACATTTGTTTATATTCAACGTATATGTTTTATATATTTATGTGTCTCCTCTCTCCCTCTGTGTGTATATATATACATACACACACTCACATATTTATATATCTATGTATGTCTTTGTATGTCTGTGTGTGTGAGTGAGAGAGAGAGATTGTTATGGTGTGATTATGTATTGCATCCGGTTATGAGTTCGTCTTTTAATTCTTTTACCTAATGGAAGCTCTTTACCTTTGTAGGACGATTCGTCTATTTCTACTACTTTCCCATCTAACACTGATATTGCTCCAAACTTGGAAATATTGAATGATGAGGGAAATGCCGATTGATGGAGAGAGCATGTCGGACATTGAGAAGATGGTTAAAAGATATCATCTGAGAAGCAAAATTCTTGCTGATAATTTCGGTAAGTTGTCCACACTTTTCGATGAATCAATGGATGCTCTGCTGAGAGGGTTACAGTTGAGAAAGGATAAAATAGTCAATGCAATGAAATATACATGCTCTCTCAAAGATCAAGTGAAGGACATTGAAATGGATAAGAAGAGACAGGAGGATACTATAGCGTCACTGGAACGTGATATCAAAATTTTGTTGTCTGCTTGTACTGATGCCACTCAAGGATTGGATTTGAATGTAAATGAAGTTGTGTCCAAGCTGAGATCTATCAATGAATTGGTAAACCTAGATGGCAGAAGGTCCATGGATATGGAAGCAGTCAATGATGATCAAGAAATAGCACTTGCTACTGACCATGTGAAGAAGGCTCATGAGCTACTACTTGCTGCAAGACGGAATCAAGATCTCGGTATCCTGTTTCAGGATGCTATAAGTAAGTTGACGAATATGACAGAGAATATGCAAAACAAACTGAAAGCAACTCAGCTGACTTCTGATGAAATCTTGGAAGAGAGAGATCTATACAAAGATAAAATCTTGAAACTGGAGACTGATTTGAAAGAACAGCAAAACTTGCACCATGAGATTACTATAGAACTAGAAGATATGCGGAGCAAACTGAAAGAAATGCAAGTAACTTGTGACGAAGCCTTGGAGGAAAGAGATCTATACAAAGAAAAAATCTTGAAATCAGAGACTGATCTGAAAGCACAGCAAGATGAAATTAATGAGATGGCAATTAAGCTAGAAGATCAGAGGAAAAAAGAGAATGAACTGAGAAAAAGAGAAGCAGAATTGTCTACCTCGTTCTCCAAATTTCGCGGTACTTTAGCCATCTGATATATTCTCTTATTTCCTTGTTAGTAACTCTGTAATTTACCCCCTTTTCATGGTTTCGTTTCAGAACTGGAGGAGACTTTATCAGCATCTCAAGTTAAATCCATTCTTGATAAAATAAAACTCGTTGATGTCCCTGATGCTGCATTTGCATTTGGAGACTCAGATAATTCAGCCAATGTAAGAAAGCTATTCTATGTCCTAGATAGTTTTAGTGGATATATGGATCAGGTTAGCTCGTTATCTCATCAGAATGGAGAGCTACACTCGACCATTGATAAGCAGGTTCTTGACATGGAACAGCTGAAGAGGCAAGTTGAAGATTACGTGGCCAATGAGAAAAATTCTGAAAAATTGAACAAGTTGTTAGAGCTCGAATCGGGTTTGCAGCTTATTGCAAAGAAGCTGGGGGGCGGTGATGTGATGGATGATTCCAAAGTAAATGGGGGTCTATGGCTCCTTCCCTTGCTTGAAAAACTAGTTGCAGCTGTGATGCATGAATCTGAAACTCTGAAACTTAAAAATGAAGATCTCGGTGCCAAACTGCTTGGGGCCCAAAAGGCTGTGGATGATTTGTCAAACAAGGTTAAATTACTAGAAGAGTCTAATCAAGCCAGAGAAATTGTAGGGGAGATAGACCAGGAAAGAGGAACATCCCTAGCTTCCTTGTCTACTCAGACAGAGATATCAGAAATGCAAGATGTGGTAAATTCTGTTTTATGCTTTTTATTCTTGAACTGCTGATCCATAGTTTTTGTTATCCTTCTTTTGATACAGTAAACTCTCATTTCCATGTAAAGGAGAGAAAAGGTGCAATCAAACTAACATTTGGAAATATCCGTTGCCTACTTGGAACTTTTAGCTAATGAGAAGGCTAGATTAATACACTATTGTTGGATGCACCCTCTCAACATCCAAATAATGAGTTTGGCTCCTTCAGTACTTACCATTGATTGCATATTGTTATATTTCTACTACTACATGTATGAGTTGTCAAGAACTAGGTTATGATTTGTGCTTTCTGGTTGTTTATTGTCTGATTTATTCATTTGGGGAGGTGGGGAGCGGGGGGTGATGATTTTGGTAACAGTTGCATTCTCTTGGACTATACTACTATATAGTCAATTTTGCACTGTGTGCGTACCACACGTTTAGTCACTCTTTGGAAGACCCATATATCTTCTTGAACCCCCAAACATCCTAATAATAAGAGAAGTTCTCCATGAAGGCTTTAACTCCAAAGGAAAATATACAGAGAGGAAGAATCATAGATCCTTGCTTGCTTGACTAGATGGCATGCTTGTAGTTAAAACATTGATACAAAACAAAGTGTGACTACAGTATTTTTCAGGATTGCAAGTATGTGGCCATAAATAGTGCAAAATACTTACCTCTTAAAACCTGCAGGCAACACTTCCCAAGAGCAACAACATTCCTTCTGTTTCATCTGCTGCACACGTGCGTACGTTGAGGAAGGGTTCGAGCGATCACCTTGCTATCAATATCGAGTCTGAGACCGAACGGTTCATTAATGATAAGGGATCTGATGAAGATAAAGGTGAGTGTATCAAGAAACACTGAGCTCCATTGGAAGTCTGAGGTGTTGGAATTAACAGCAACTTGTGTTTGCAGGTCATGCATTCAAGCCGCTGGTTACTTCTGGTATGATTCCTAGACAGGGGAGAACACTTGCAGATCGAGTTGATGGAATCTGGTAAAATGCTACTACAATCTATGCTATCTATTTTGGACATTTTATTATTATACTTCTTCTAAAGGCAACACCTTTTATTGAAACGATTTCGAGGGACAATGAATTAGTTTCAAATGCAATGAAGAAAAATAATCTTGAGACTTGAATTGATTTGTGAGATTGGATGAAGTATTGATTCCGTGAGTAAAAACGCCATAAATAATATGGTTGTAGATGTGATTTCTGATGCTTCTTTGGTATGGTATTCAGGGTGAATGGGAGTCGAGCTTTGATGAGCCATCCAAGAGGGAGGCTAGGCGTGATTGCTTATTGGCTCGTGTTGCATATTTGGTTAGTCGCCACATTTTTGTGATAGGATTGTAGAATAGGGTTTAGTGAAGGTTACTTCCATATGTAAATGTAAATGTTCCATCACTCTCCCAATTTGTTTCTCTGCAATCTAATATTAGGGATTCAGAGAATTTACCCCCAGGAACTGTTCTTGCTTCAGTGTGAGGAAATAAATTTGGTATTTCAGAATGAATCAATGATTTATTTAGTCAATAGTCATGGTTTGGATCCAGTTGTGTTGGTGATGTTCAGGAATATATGCTGCCCAAGATTAAAATTATCCAACAATCATATGTTTCAAGAATCCATTGATGCTTGTCATTCATTCAAAATGGAGGGACAACCTCATCTTTAAATTTTTTATCTCTTCAATTAAAAGATAGATAAAGAGTCAGCTCTCACAGTCTCACTTGTAACTCTTGAGTTCCAACCCGTCCCTCACAGAAATAAAAACTGAGTTTCAACTTTCACTTATAAGAGCATCTCCACTTAAGAACTTCTTTGGGGCAAAATAGAAGTGGTCTCCACTTAAAAACCCTCCACCGCAGTGGTCTCCACTTCTTTTGGGCTCAATAAAATATATTTTTACTTTTTTAGAATAAATGCTTTTTTAAATAAAATAAATATTGAATTTTAAGAGGCAAATTTCATTAAAATGAATTTCGAACCTTAGAATGATTTAAAAAAATTACAAATAATAATAAAAATTAAATTACAATAAATAAAAAAAATTATAAATTCAATCCTTCACAGTTTGCATATTTCCGCAATCATTGCCTTGTGGATGGCCAATTCTTTCGCGTCCATTTTTGATTTGTCCATTCCCATAATTTGAGAGTCGACTATATCGTGTTGCGTCTTGTTGAAATCTTCGATGGATGTTGCGATTTTATCCATTGCAGAGAAGTATCGCTCCTTTAATGTGGGCGCTGACAATTCTACCTTTTTGTCTTTTTCCTTGTCACGCTTCACCACCTTTTGGCCTATGGACCAAGTCGTGATGCTCGGATCGGAGGAACTCGTCATGTACACCTCTTCAGCAGTATTCATCGAGCTCTTTGATGAATGGACATCGTCGTCATTAGGAGAAGAAGTTGAGATCTCCGACGAAGATGCTCGGTTCTTCAATCAATTAGTAGAGTCACGGTCCATTTTTTAAAGGAGGAAAAATAGATGAATAAGTTATAAAAAAAAAATAAAGAGGAAGAAGAGTTAAAGAGAAAAATGGAAATTATAGTGTAAAACTAAAGGAGAAGTGATATTTATAGAAAAGAATAAGACATAAAATAAAATAAAAAACCAAAACAACTGTTGCATTAACGGCTAGATTTATAAAAAAGAATGAAAAATTCGAGTTCAACCGTTGGAAACACAAAATCTGCTTTTTTAATGAAAATTTGGAATCCCCTCTCAAGCCTGGTGGAGCGACAGTGGCAAGCGGCTCACTGGAGCGCGGCTCGAGCTTGCCTAGGGAGCCGTGGTCGAGTCATCGAGATGCCCTAAATTTTTAATTGATAAATACTTCATTCGTCCATAAAAAATGGAATAGTTACTTTTTGTTATTTTGAGATATCAACAAAAATTAATCTCTTTTTATTTTTAAAAACTATTTTATCATATGGTGGGTCTTATTCTCCACTCGGAATATAATTAATTATTTATAAATATTTCTTTTTAAGTGAATTTCTTTATATACTTATATTACAATAATTATTTTTATTAAAACACGTCAAACACTATTTTTGGTGGGAATGAGAGAGTACGCACAATTGTACACCGCGTAATAATAAAAACAAAGACCCTCTAGAAAAATAAATAAACAAAAATATTTTGAAGACATGCGATGTTCAATCTTCCATCAGAATTAAGGTTGCATTGAGAGAGTAGATACACATGGATTTGCTCAACCCCAACTGCTTCTTTCGGCTAAAATCTTGCAATCTTCACATGCCGTCTCCGTCCCGATTCCTCGGTAATTTCTCTTCATCATTACTCGACACTCTTGTAATCCTCCTGTTTCTTGAAATTGTATTCTTGTGGGCTCTTCAAGAATGTTGCACAACTCTTGATATGTTGTTCAAAATTTTATCAGGAAGAGATATACATATTTGTCGAAAGTTCTCCACCAAATTATGCTCTGTGAGTCTTCAATTCTGCAATTCTTCTAACCTTTTTCCTTTCTCGCTCGAAAAGTCATTTCATTTCAAGCTAATAATATAACAGACTTGTTTTTATTTTCTTGTCATTTTCATCTCTAAAGAGATATGGAGGTTGTATAAGAGCTTTGGCTAGTCAGGAATCGGGCCAAAAAGTTGAGAAAACGACAGAAAATGCAGAAAGAGGAGCAGGATTTACTGCAGAGAGAGGAGAATTTAGATGAAAATGAAGCTAAGACTGTCTTCTTCTGAAACTGATGAAGTTCAGCCTTTAGTTGTAGTCCCATCGAGGAGTGCTGTGCTTCAAGCATGCACTTTCACTTCTGCTTCCATAGCTGCTTTGGGGCTTTTCATTAGGCAGGTACATTTTATTCTGTTAATTTCGAAACATTTCAAACTCCTGCAGTTTAGTTGTTTTGTTTTGATGGATCCTGCATTATGTTCGAGTGGAAAATCTTGAATGTTCATATTGTTGGTGGATTCATCGTAAGTTGATTAGCCTGAGATAATTCTGCTGGTGCACTGATCATGCTTCAGCTACTACAATTGGATACTTGAAAATTATGTGCATTTTGTTAATGTGCTCGTATATGGTGCATCTACAGTTTCTTGAAATTACATAAACTATATGTTCTGGTCGGGCTTGTAGGTTTCTCATTTTGCATCGAGAGAGGGATGGCCTGTTCTTGACTGTTCTGAGGATATAACTTGTAAGATTGATTGTCACTCTTTTTCATATGCATCATGTTCAACATCAAACTAAATGTAGAGGGGGTTAAAGTGTATCATCTATGATATGTACTTTAGTGTACGCGGCTGCTGACAGTTGGAGATTAAACATGTATGATGATTTTACAAGTAAATCTAGTGATTCGTATCATAACTCTACAAGATGAGGACTCACTTTTCCTATGCTCTTATGTAGTCACACCTTTCCTAGGTGATAGGTAGACTGAAAAAGTTACTACAAAATCTTTAAGTACCCATTAGGAAAGATTTAGCATAGTGGAAAACAGGAAATGGTCCGAAAGTTATTCAGCTTGCTAATTTGGAGATACTTTTAACAGTTAATATCTGTCTTCAGCAATTACCTTAAAATCCTGCATTTTGTGCAGTTAGTTTCGAGTCATGGCATTTTGGATTGATTATGGGATCAGTTATTCTGGTATCATCATGTCGTCTCTTGCTACTGAGGATATGGCCAGATTTTGCAGAGTCTAGTAAAGCAGCTAATCAGCAGGTATATTCATTAATCCGTTGCCTCCTTTCTAGAGCGAGTCGTATCTGGAAACGTGTTTTGATCCCTCTGCTAGCTCTCTCTCAATTAGGGCCTATAAATTTGTGATTGACAGCCTGAAAGTGGCAAGATAATAGTCAAGTTACTTCACAGTTGACTCCTACAGATTTGAGGAACTATTATACTCCCTCCGTCCACCAAAAGTATACTACTTTCCATTTTATTTCATGACCCCACCATTTATCCTTAGACTTTATCCTTACAAATAGCTCTTATTTACCAAAAAAAAACCACCCATGGGCACACTTAATTCAACCTCAACCACTCATTTCATACATGGAGGGACCCTTTGTCCACTGCAAACACATTCACGAACTATTTTATTAAAACTTGTGTCAACCCAAAGTGCCATAGTTTTCATGGACGGAGGTAGTAGCATTGATTGTGACCGTGGATGCCTTTCTTATTGAACTGCAGGTTCTTACTTCATTGGAGCCTCTCGATTACTTGGTCGTAGCATTTTTACCTGGAATCAGTGAGGTAATAAGTGTGTAATGGTAACTGGTAACTGTTCTCTTAGTTCTCTATATAAACTAACATTGCCAAGTTACTGGAATCGAGCAGGAACTTCTCTTCCGTGGGGCATTATTGCCTCTGTTTGGCATTAACTGGATGAGTATCTTCGCAGTTGCGGCACTATTTGGTGTCCTACACCTGGGAAGTGGCCGGAAATCTTCGTTTGCAGTCTGGTACATTCACACATAGCTTTAAAAACCCCATGCATTTATGTTTTTCTGCTTTAACGACATTAAGTTCACATATTCTGTACTAAATAAAAACTTATAAGATGCGCAAATAGCACATAGGCAACGATAAATTGGGAACAAACATACTGCTTTGTAAGTTAATAATGTTGTTCTTGAAACATATGACAGGGCAACTTTTGTTGGGATTGTGTATGGTTATGCGACAAGTTTGTCGTCAAGTATCGCTGTGCCTATGGCTTCTCATGCGCTGAACAACTTGGTTGGAGGCGTTAGCTGGCGTCTCTCGTCCGACTCACTGAAAGCAGATTAGGTAATCGCTTGCTGCTGCATCTTGTAAAAGCATTTTATCATACAAAATGAACTAAAACAGTGAGCCATTGCTTTAGCAGCGCAAATGTTGTGCTGCATTACTCATTGTTTCTTTACTTTGCTGCTCTAGTCTTGCAGAACTGAATAAATGATAATGTACCAAAATATTGTACATAGGATCTCCAATATGTTTTTATTTGTTAAAGATTGTGCCTAATTTATAATTAACATGTTCCTTGAGGATATCCAAGTTTCAAACTTCACCGTTTTCTTTCCTCAAATTCCTATTGATATGGAGAGAGATTAATTTCAAAATTCAAGTTTTGAAACTTATTCAAAGCTCTCACTAGAATAGGCGAGAGAAATGCTATCACTACGATGGAGTATTATTCAACACTAATATTTCTTCTAAAAAAAAATCAACACTTATATCTTTATTACTTATTTAAGAACGCATTTATGTAGCGAGATAGATTTATTGTCTAATAAATCTCTCACTTTAAGCATAAATATAATTGTAGATAGAGCGCTTTTATTTATGCGTGTCAGCGTCGTCATTGATTAAAGCCTACTATCACTTATTTGTAATGGTCTTACAAATTCGCCTCATTGTTTAGGTAAATACTTGTTTATATCTCATTGTTTTAGCATTTTTTTTAAAATGTCCCATTTAAAAGTAATTACAAAATAGTATGTTTCGTGAAAATTATTCGGTGCCAGAGAACTGAAGTGTGCCAGTGCCACCAAGAGACAAGCACATGTGGACGATTAAGATTACATGACATTTTTCGAATAGAAAAAAGAAATTAAAATCCACCTAATTACTGTGCAGCGTCGTTTCTCGTTGCATATTAAAATCCTAAACTCTTGGAAAATAAATAAATTTCCAAAATATGAATGAAAAAATGGATTGTTCTTCAGATTTTGTGCAATTTTAAAAAAATCAGCCCAAGAGAGCCCTTTGAGAACCGAGAATAAGTTGAGGATCTGGCTTTAAAACAGAGATGCAGTAAAAGGGATAGTTTGATGGATTGAGATGTGTGTACCATATTTGATGTTTTACTTTGTGTATTATTTTTAATTTTGTTTATTTATTTTTTAATATTTTTTTCTTCAATTGCAATTTTGTATGCTTTAGTTTTAATTTTGCAATTATTAATTAGGACTTATTCTATTTAATTAGGATATATAATTATTTTTTATTTTTACTTTTATAAACTAATAATAAATTGATAAATTCAAAGTTATGGTATATAATTTTTAAAATTTTAATTTTTTAAAATAAAATTTAAGTATAATTTATAATATTATAAAAATTTAATTGCAAAAAATATAAAAACGCGACATAGTGACATCCAAAAAATTATGAGATATTGAATTTCATCAAATTTGATATACTTTAATTCCCTTAAAAGACAGGTGTCAACATGATTCACATTGCTTATTTCTCGGATTCCGATATCCGAATACCACTTATTTGAAAGACACGAAACGAAACCTACTTCACAATTTAACTCGACACTTATATTGCAATGAGAGGCACTAAAAAAATTTCATGTGTGAGAAGTTTTAAGTTTAATTCTGCAGAAATCCCAAAATTATGCTCCTATATTCCTCCCTAAAGATTTTCTATTTAATTTTAGGATCTCGATTTTATAAATGCATACACCAGATCTCCTATTTTCTACATAAAAACAATAATTATGTGTGGGCCCTATTAATTATAAGTTTAAAATAAATTTAGGGTGGGTGTAAATTTAAGATTGAATTTAGGTAGGTGTAAAATTTTTTGTGGGCCCCATCCAATTTAGGGGATCTGCTGGATGCATTTTTTATCTCATTTTCAATTATTTTAGCCTAAATTTAGAGTTAGTGATGCATTTAGGTGATCTGCTGGGAGTGCTAAATAGTGTAGTTTTTCCACTTTTGCTACACTCATATTGAGTGAAAAGCTTATTGATATACACATTCATTTTGTTTTCAAGTGTCATATTTTGATCTTTTGCTTGTTTTCTAATAAGTGTCTTATTTTAAAATTTGAGCCGTAATAAAATTGTGGCATTATCTTTGGATGGGACCATTTGTTTCATAATTTAGTATATTTCACCATATCCCAGTACTCTTAATTTGTTATAATTTTTATTTTATTTTTAATTTTAAATTATTATATTTTAATATAATAAAAAATAATTAACAAGGGTTTACTCATCCAGTTAGGATTTATAATTATTTTTTATATTTATTTGAATTAATTATTGAATTAATTAATTCAAAGTTAGAATAGTACTATATTTTTTTAAATCTCAATCTTTAGTGATAAATATTGATTATAGTTCATTATATAATACTAATATTTTTATTTTTAACAAACAATCATAAAATAAAGAGATCGAGAGTGAGACACATTAAATTGTGGGACAAAAGATCTCATCCGAATTATTTCTATCTTACCCTTTTTTTATTTGAACAATAATAAAGCTCCACAAGAAAAAGAAAATAATTAATAAAGCTGCAAATGTAAATTTTACTACTTTCTTGGTACGTGTAATTTCCAATTTGGTGACCGTAGGCACTTGAAAAAGGAGGAAAATGTACAATTATATTTCTGGTGTCGGTACAAAAGTTAGATAGATTTGAATTATCTATCGTACAATTTACATTTTTTTTTTTTGAGACGGCACAGTTATTAAGTGAATTTAAAGTGCAGACGATAATAAAAGTAGCTAGGTAACTTTTGGGATACAAGTAATTGTAAAAATTGGTTATAAGACAGTAAAATATTAGGTGAGCATAAATATTGATGTATAGATTGGAGTCTTTATGTATAGCAGTCATTTGTGTTTGAAACCCATCAATGGGGAAATACTTTTATTGGTGTAATAATAATATACGAGGAAAACGTGGAGCTAGGTTGTTGTATCCATTGAACACAAGCCATGTAAGTATATATTTCTCATTTCTAGACACTTGTTATACATTAAAACCATCTTGCATCTCTCTCACAAGAACAAGATGACGTGGATCATTCTAGTTTCGTGCATCGGCTTCGTCTGCCTCTTGAAGAATCTAACCTCCCTTGTGAGATGGATCCTCAACCTGCTTCTCCGACCCGCAAAGGATCTCACGAGTTACGGCTCCTGGGCTCTCGTCACTGGTTCCACCGATGGAATCGGGAAAGCCTTTGCTTTCAAACTGGCCGCCCTCGGCCTCAACCTAGTCCTGCTCAGCAGGAACTCCGCAAAGCTCAAAACGGTCTCCGCCCAAATCCAGGCTAGCTTTCCCCACATAAAGATCAAAGTATTCGAGCTCGACTTTTCAAGCGGAGACGTGGGCCCGGCCCAACTGAAGGAGGCCGTCAAGGGTCTCGACATCGGGGTGTTGATCAACAACGTCGGCGTTACTTATCCACGGCCCATGTACTTCCATGAGGTGGATGACCAAGTGTGGATGAATTTGGTGAGGGTCAATCTACAAGGAACAACTCACGTTACCAGAGCAGTTATAGCAGGTATATATATGCCAATTTTTCTCCTTTTTTTTTATAAATAAAATAAATAAATTTCAAAGCATATATGCAGGTATGATCCATAGGGGAAGAGGCGCAATTCTTAACATTGGGTCGGGTGCATCAGTTGTTGTACCCTCTCATCCATTATATGCCATTTACGCCGCCACCAAAGCGTAAGCATTTCCTCTCCACGGCCGTCGCGCCACCACCTTTGATTAGCGAACTACCCCGGCTCATTTCCACGTGCTCTAATTAATGTTTTATCGTGTTGTTGATATGATGGCCGATTAGGCAGCGTTACTTTCTACTTATTTCCGGCAAGCTTACTATATATGTACGCATATGATGTAGATACTAGATATAGCTATCAAGCCTTTTTTTTTTTTTTACCTGCCAAATTTTCGATTATAGTAACTAATAAATGTGTGTGAGATATAGTGTACTTGAAATCTTTTATCCTATTTTTTATGTTCTATTATCATTTTAAAAAAAAAATATTTTTTTGTGTTTTAGTTTAATTTGAAAATTATTAATAAGGGTTCACTAATCCAATTAGGATTCATAAGGATTGGTTAGTTCATAAATAAGGATTGGTTAGAACAGTGAAATTAGCAGCGGGACACGTGATCCGAACTAGTTATAGACGTACTGCTTACATAATTATGAAACAGGGTGTTTGAGTTTCTCTATGAAGCTTTTTTAATTAAAATTCCTTTTAATGAGAGCATATGATGTGGTTAATTACTTGCAGGTATGTGGATCAGTTATCAAGAAGCCTGTATGTAGAGTACAAACACTATGGAATTGACATCCAGTGTCAGGTATTATCATCAAGGGTTCCAAAATTATAATATAATTTTTATTTTATTTTGGGGTTTTGGCAAATAAAATTACGAACAATTTCGAATTTGTAAATTTAACGTGATTTTTGAAGTGTGGCGAATTAAATCACCATCTTTTCAATTTTTGCAATTTCGTCCTCTCAATTTTTTTTCGGTCGCAGAGTGTTGAAATGGAGCTTATGGAAATTAGTAAAGACGAAATTATTTTTGTGAGGTCAAAATGATGTCGTTTCATACAATTTCAATTAAAAATTTCTCCAAAATATAAAGGGACTATATCCTATATTTGCACCATAATTTCCAATATTTAGTAATTTTATTCCAAACGACGTCGTAACATGAATATTACGTGAAGAACTAATCTACGTAAACTCCAACTCAACAATACGACGATCGAAAAAAATTGGAGGGATGAAATTGCAAAAATTGAAAAGGTGGTGATTTAATTTGCAACACTTCAAAAGTCACGTTAAAATTGCAAATTCAAAATAGTTCATAATTTTATTTGCCAAAACCCCTTTTATTTTTGTAAAGTATTCATACAACAATAATGTTAATTTTGATTTTGCTTAATTCAACATGCCCTTGAAACCCAATTATCTCACTTGACTAACATTTATGAGAATATACAATATATAATCAGGTACCACTATATGTATCAACAAGAATGGCATCAGAAGTTGCATATGTGGAGAAATCAACAATATTCATACCAACAGCTGAGAGATATGTGGAAGCAGCAGTTAAGTGGATAGGTTATGAAAGCAGGTGCAGTCCTTACTGGGCCCATTCTCTACAGTGGTTCTTTGCTTCAATGTTGCCTCATTCTCTTCTTCATTCTTGGAGGCTCTCTGTTGCCATTACAAGAACTCAAAAAAAACCCACCTCTCCTTAATTACTTAATTTAATTAAGGAATAGTAGCTGTTAAATAAATAATGACTTTTGCTCTATCCATAATATTATCACCTTTTGATTTGTAGAGGTGATGATTTTATTGAACATTTATAAAATAGAGCAAAAAACCATTATTTATTTAATTAGTAATTAACTCTTAATCTGCCCATGTTTTGTACGTAAATTTATAGTGTTATCTTTCTTCTATCATTTTGTAACCTGTCTCGACTTTCAAGTTTCATCATTAATTTGTTCTAGTATGTTTATGGCTTTTGTATATAGGTATTCATGCGTACATGCATGTGGCTCGTCACCCTATTTTGTGATGAAACATTTATTTGGTTCGAAATAATCTTATTTAGCTCGCAGCTTACATATAAATAATCTAACAATACCGTTATTTATCTAATGTACGTAACTCTAGTATGCTCAATGCATGTGGCTCGTCACCCTAGCTATTTTGTGATGAACATTTATTGGGTTCGAAATAATCTATATAGCTCGCCGTTGAAGTGTATATATTAATAATACCGTCATTTAATTAAGTACTCAAAAAAAAAAAATACCGTCATTTATGTAACTATATATATATGGTGTTTAATGTAACTGAATTTAGTATGCTCGGAATTGTTTATATGAATTCAATTTTTGAGGTTCGGTTTGATTACAAATACTATTATATGCTTTCAATTATAGTTTATGTTTGGAATAAAAAATAAATAAATTATAGTTTATGTTATATCAAGAGAATTGAGGGACCTATATAAGGCAATAACTAGAGAACTATTGTGCTGGCCGGGTTTTTCAAACGCATCTTCTTCTTCATTTTTCGACGACTTATTGAACATTTTTTTTTATTGTGCTGGGTTTCAACCATGCAATAAATTAAATCATAAATTTAAAGAAAAAAAAATGAAAAACCTAGTGTAAAATATGAACTAAACTGAGAATTATAAGAGATCGATTCCAGTATAATCTTCAATGTCCAAGCTGAACGATTGGTGGCGTAGTTTAATTTATGACGATTTGATGGGAACTGAAGGTCGTATTCAAGAACAATAACAAATAGTATAACGGTGAAAATATGAGACAGAAACTGAAAAATGATTAACACTCAGGAAACTAGAGAAAACTCTTATAACACTGAAAATAAGTTTACAAATATCTAGAGTATGCGAAAAAACGTGCAATGACAAGAGGATCTAGTAGTTGTTGGCAAAATCTAGATCAAGGGCTTCATCGTCATTTCCTCGATCCGTTCATGCGCCCCAAGGGTAGATATGTCATTTCACAAGTTCACATATAATGTGCGCGGTATAATGTCATTGTCTTAAGTTCGTTATCCCAATACCCTCCAATTTATTCATAGACACATTCATATTTTGTATTACAACTCTAATTTATTCACAACAAAAAAAGTTTTTATTAGTGACATGAGACTTGGTATGAAAGTGTAACTATTAGTGACATTATCAAATGTCACTAATTTTTATGACACACATAATAGCTACCAAGCCTCATGATGTCACTGGCGGATTTTTTTTTTTTTTTTTGCAGTGATTAAAGTTATTCAACGAAATCTTCTAAACATATCACAATTACAAAACATAAGATACCAACTAAAACTAAAAATTTAAATAAACAATACAACTAATTAAATATAAATAAAGAGTATAAACATAAATTAATATAATATGGGAATTGGAATATTACTAGAAGACTCACAGTTGACGATTTTGTAGAAATAGTAGTTTTTTGCAAAATAAACAAAAATAATACACAAAATCTATGAGCAACACAAGAATCAAACAACAAAATCTATTAGTCACATTGTGAACTACACAAATTTTTAATAAAATATTAATTAAATTGTTAATGGAGTGAAAATTCACTTTACTATTATAAATGTAAATGAAAAAAAAATTTGTGAAAAAAATTATGGTAAAATTTTTGTGGAAATAGAGAGAATTTACTATTACACATAGACAGTATATCTATATAGCTAAATTGGTATGTATTGGGCTCTTAATTTGATCGGGGTCTGATAAATAAGTTGAAAATGACTTGTTTACAATTATATCAGAATATAACAATTTGTCTCATGATTGTCCCTAAGGAGGACACCAAGCGGTGCGACCTCCTATGTGTGAACAGTGAGGTCCCGAGTTCAAACGTCACTGTTCACACGTCGCTGCTCCCCCTCCCCAACTACCCCAAACCAAAAAAAAAAAAAAAATCAATTTGTCTCATGGTCCAGTCGTGCTCGGGCCAATTCATAATGACTCATTCTTTACATATATTTATATCAGAATATGATGATATTTTGTACCGTAGCGCCATTCGGCCCATTCCAATTTCTAAGAATCATTTTCATTTGTCGGAGCCATTTATTGTCATGCAAATACTTCGTCTGTCTGTTTGTGAGTATGAGTTGATCAGCCCGCATGTAATTAATGTACAAGGTAATTTAAATTCGTCGTGATACGATCTTTTATTTATTTGTATAATTTATTATAAATAAATAAAATATTTATTTTTCTCTATTTTTTTCTTTTTTATTTTAATACATCTATGATATATTATTTCTTTTTATTTATAGACTATTTCGCAATATATTATTCCTAATATATCAAATAATTTATCTATTTTATTATATGGTAAATATGTTTCTTCATTCACAATATAATTAATTATTTTGTTTAACATTATCTCTATAATGAAATATTTTTCACAATATATTTAACATATTTTTTTAATCAAAACTCGCATTCTTCATTACTTTTTAAGGATGGAAGAATATTGTTTTAGGCTTCAAAAAGTATTTTGATTTATCGACTAGATTTACAATATTTTTATTTTATTGTACATGTCGGTGATTAAAAATTTTATATAAAAAAGTTTTTATCATACTTTAAACATGAATTAAACTATTGTTTTGGATATTAATTTGTGAATAATGTCATGGTTTAATTATAGCTTATTGTATGAGTGGATTTTGAAAATAGCCACTTTTATATAGTAAAAATAAATTTTACCCACTCAAATAAAAACATAAAAAAATACCCACTTTTTGTGTTAAAGGATTAAATTACCCTTCTATATAAATGGGCAAACCCTAACCTCCTCTCATTCTCTCATTTTTTTTTTCTCTCTCTCTGCACGCTCTCTCCTCTCTCTTCTCCGCCGTCGCATCCTTAGTCTATACGGCCTTCTGTGCAGCGGCGTCGGCCGCCCCCTTCGTCCTCTTCGCCGTGTACTCCCACGCCTCCCTGGCTCTGGCGTCCGTCTCTTCCGCCATCTCTCGCGTCCTGTCAGCAGCTTCGTAGGACTTCCCCTCTGGATTTCTCTTTTCCAAGCGGCGCCGCCGCACGCTCCCACGGCCACCGCCAACTCCGTCGCCCACGACGAGGCCAGAAGCAGAGCTATCAACCCCGACAGCGGCGCATCCGCCGTCGGATCTCAGCCGGCGCCGATTTCTCTCTCTCTCTCTCTCTCTCTCTCTCGATCTCTCTCGGTTTCCGCTTCTGATGGCGTCCAGCGGAGCTTGGCCTCGGCCGCGCCACCCCGTCCTTTACCACGCCGCCGCCTCAGCGCCGCGCTGCCCCGAATCTGCAGAGGCCGAAGTCTCTGGTGATTTAGTTTTTGATTTAGTTTCCTAATTTGGGGAAATCGTGCCCTAATTTGAGATGAACTTGGGGCTTTTTTAAATTTTTCTTATTTGGGGATTTTTTATGTTTACAAGCGATGTAATTCGTTTCAAGAAAGGAATGTAATAAATTTTCTGCATAAGCTTTGCTTTGATTGAATACTAAGTATATTGGATCACAGATTGAAGAAATTGATGAAAATCGCGCAATTTTGTATAAATGTTATTGAATTCACAACCAAGTTTATGAATTCACAATTGAATTAATTCACAATTGAAATAGTGTTGATTGTGAATTCAAGTTTATTGGTTGTGAATTCACAACTTTGAAAAAATGGTGGTTGTGAATTCAAGTTTTATCTTCACAACTTGAAATAGGTGTGGGTTGTGAATTCCGCGAATTCACAACTAACCTATTTATTGTTGTGAATTCAAACTTTAAAACCTTGAATTCACAACCAATACTTGTGTATTCAGTTGTGAATTCACTGGTTGTGAATTCGTGGATATTTGTAAAAAAATTATATGCAAGGGTAAAATGGTAAATGTGAGTATTTTTTTAAGTTTTTATATTAGTGGGTAAAATTTATTTTTACTATATAAAAGTGGCTACTCTTATATATTAACACTTATTTTTTAATGTCATTAAGTACAACGACACAAATACATGCCAATAAAGGAAAAGAACAAAATTACGAGAAGAGGTAAACGGATATGCATAGTTCCTAATTAAATAATTTAATTACGATTAAATATTTTTAATTAAATATTAATAAATCCTAATTAGAGTTTGGTCAATCATAATTATATTTAATCTATATCTATATAATATATAAAAGTGGAATTTTTCTCCTCCATTTTCCCCTCTCTTTTTCCACCATTTTTTTAAAATTGTTTTTCACTCTTTTCTCCTATCTATTTATTTTTTAATTTTAATTATATTTTAAACATCGTTAAATTAATTTAAAAAAATCGTTAAATTGATTTGTGAAAAATATTTAATATGCATCTTAAATTAAATTTTACTGGTATAAAAATAATAAAAAAATGAAATTTCTAACATTGAAAATATTTTATTTTCTCTCTTCATTAAAATTTTACAAGTTTTTATTATGTGTATATATAAAAATATCTATTTATTTATCATAACGTATAATACTCTATAATAATAATGTGTAATGCTAATTTTTATAATCAAATAATTTAAAAGTATTTAATAACTCTAATTATCATTATATATATACAAAGTTGAAATCTTGCGTTTCTTAATTTAGGATTTTAATAAAAATTGGTGTGAATTATTTTATTTTTAAAATATATTTTACATTTATTTATATTTGGATTATATTAGTAAGTGTTAATAGGCGAAAAGTACCCACATTCATAACTTATCTACTCAATCTACCCCTACCCAAAAGTCAAGTGATGTTGATGGACTTGCATTATTTTTTGTAAAAGTTCTTATATAATTGTACTTGTGTAAGAAAAATATAAGATTGTTAGTTGAAAATTGTACAAAATATGAGAAAGAAGCATTTATTGCTAACTCACGTTACTTTGTAACCCTAATATACTGTAGGTTTGAAAATTTGAAAAAATTATGGCACGTTTGTGTTATAAAAACATTAATACGAAGGCGAAAAAAAATACAAACTTATATATATTATGAAATTAAAAAATTCCGAAGCTAATGGCTTAACTAGCCGTCGATAACTCTTAGTTGCCGTCACTAGCCGCGGGGATAATTTCCTGGCGGCTAGTGACGGCGGCTAAGAGTTATCGGCGACTAGTGATATATTTAGATGTGGATTATTTTTATAGATATAAATATATTACTATTTCTTTTCCTTATTTGATAATTTTTCGGCGGCTAGTGACGCCAGTTAAGCCAGATAATAATTGAGTTCATCAATTCAAAATTAGCTCATGTTTGATACGGCATTTTTGAAGGTTAGAATATACTTAATTTTATTACTCCAATAATCCGATTGTTCAATTTATTACCTTTTAAAATAGAGAAAAAAAGAAAGAAAAAAGAATCCATTATTAATAATCTATTTTAATTATTAAATAGAAAATTTAACAAAAATAACAATTATTATTACTATTTCTTTTCCTTATCTGATTCAATTCTCTTTCCATTATCTATACGAACCAAGGAAGCAATAAATCTTCAATACTCCGTATTTGAGCTTTGCTTTAATTGATACTTGTAAGCCCCAATTGTGAAAGAAGACGTAAAATAAAACCCCAACCAAAACCCTCGAGACCGCGCTCCAGCGCCACCTTTGGAACGACAACCCTGCCTTGTTCAATGGCGAAACGACGCCGTGAGCTGGATTACGATGGCGCAGCTGCAGAAACGGCGGAGATCAACACAGTGTTCGTAGACACCAGCCTCGGCACGCACCTCGCCATACTCGTCTGCAGCTCTGATACAGCTTCGGACTTAAAAAGTATCGATTCTATCTCTATCTCTATTTCTTTTGTTTTTCGTTTCCTTTCTAAAATCAATTTTCAATGTGATTATGGGACCGCTTTCACTGATAAATGTATTATATGTGCTCTTGAACGCGCAAAAATTGTTTATTTGAACTTGACTAGTGCACAATTTGTGGATGAAATTATTTTTTTGGCAAATATAGTCGCATAAATGTGGAATCTGAGAAGTGGTTCTTACGTATTTTTCTTGAGCCTGCAAATTAGACGTATGTGCTTTATTTTTCTCAAGACACATACTTTACTCAGATTATCACACCCCAACTTTGCTGACCATTTTTATAAATCTACACACGCAGAGAAGGTGGCCGTGGAGCATAAGCAATGCTTTCCGGAAATTGGTGAGATACAGATCCATTCTGTGAAGGTACATGCGTTGTTTTAGAGGTCTACAGTGGAGTTTTTGTAATCTGTGCCTGATGATTATCTGAAACTTCTGTAGGTAAAACGCAGGTCAAGCTATTATCATCTGCCAGATAGTATGCTTGTTTGGAGTGCATTTCACGGGATAAAAAGAAATTGGTTTCTTGCGATCGATGCCTCCAATGTTCCCATATGTCTCTCAATCAGAAGTTCTTTGGAGCTTGGCACAAGTAGTGGTGTGAAGACTGGTATGACTGATATTGATGATGATTGCAGAGGTTTCATATCTGATGCGAACAAGAAGGACATCATTTCTTTTGCTTTGCCAGATTGTGCTGCTGAAAAGAACGCTGTTTCAGAGTTGATTGCTAAGCCTAAGGTTGACCATGGAGGTATTTATTCAGAGGAACATTGTATGGGAACCAAGTCTCCTTTGAAGAAGAAGCGTAAAGTGAGACACACAAAAGATGTATTTCATAATTCTGGATTGGGAAATGGTGATGCCATGTCTCGTCCAAATGGTAAAGATGTGAAGCCTAATATGCCTGACTCAATTGCTAAGGTCTCAGGTATGAGGAATGATCAGTATGGTGTTGAGGGCAGGCTTGTATCTGAGGAAAGTTATCTACTCAACGTGGCAGAAAAAGGTCATTTGAGAAGCATTTTGGACTCCCAGAACCTAAATGGTTCTGATAGAAGAAAAGATGACAGTGGGTTGGATCATGGACTGGGCGAAGATGTTCATCCATTGGGGGTTGTTTCAGTTATGGTACCAGGTTCTTCAGCTAGAATGATGGATACCAGTGGTGGAGGTGGAGATATCAATCTTCCGGGGGGAAAGAGGAAGAAAATGAAAGCCAAGAAAACAGCAGCAAAAGTTCATGATAGGACAGATATGGATCAGATCAGAAAAGGTGAAAGGATCAAGCCTTCTACTGATAAAATGGAAGAAGGATTTGGCTTGTCCTTAGAGCATAATCATGATCATGAAGTATTAATGCCGTCAAATAGCAAAGCTCCAGACCATGTTGGTCCAGATTTAGCACCGAATGAAGCAAGCTTTTTGCAGGATGCAGAAAAGAGTAATTTTAGCATTGTGAATTCCCATAAAATTTTACGTTCTGATGAGAGAAAAGAAGAGAATGCATTAGAGAATAAAGTAGACTATGAACTTGGCCAGGATGTTCCTACAGTGCATTCAGGAGGTGTTTGCATTAACATTTCAGATATTTCTGCTACATTGATGGATGTTGGTGGCAGCACAGGAGATACCAATATTGATGGGAAGAAGAAAAAGAAAAACAAAGTTCACAAAATTGCAAAAGTTCAGGATACAAGTGATGTGAAGCAGATTAAAATTGGTGAAATGGATAAGCCTGATACTGAAACTATTAGGCCAGAAGAAAAGGGTGCATCTTTAGAGCATGATAATGAAGTTATACTGCCTGCAGACGGCAAAGATCCTAACCATGTTGAACCAGATTTAGCACTGAAAGAGGCCAGTATTATGCGGGATGCAGATACTGTAATGGAGCCTGAAATCTCCAGTTGCATTAAGTTGAGAAAGAAAAAGAAGCGGGAAAAGAAGTCTGTCGGCACTAATATAGAGAATTCAGGCATTAAAGAAATTCCTAATGGCATCAGAGGTTCTTTGGACTTGCCTTCTCCATCACGGGATCATATCACCAAGGGAACAGGAAAAGAAGTAAGCACCAGGCGCAATGAAGGAATGGATGTTGAGATGAGATTGTTGGATGCCTCCAACCATGATGTTCAGGAGAAAGTATGGGATGTAAATAGAAAAGAAGAAGATTTAGTAGAGACTCAAGCAGAGCGAACTTTGGAAGAAGTGAGTGTTAGAAATAAAATGATGAAAGAGAAGACCAAAAGTTCTCCTGGTGTTTGCCGTGCAGTTTTTCCCACTGCAGAAACAGAGAATACCATTATGGAGTCCAATAAAGCGGACAAGGACAATGAGAATACTGAGAATAAATCTAGAAAAGCAACAAAGAAAAGAAAGAAGCAAAAGCATACTGCAACAGATGTCCAAGACAACTTGCCAGTTAAGGATCAACAGGTTAATAATGAACCTGTAACATCAAAGGAAACTTCAATTGCTTTCGCAAATTCTGAAATAGAGGGCAGATATGTTGATTCATCCCAACTTCTGTCTCGTAAAAATGAAGAAAAGGTTGATGAGAATCATGAGCTTGTCCTAAAGACTGATGGTCTCAAAAAAAATACTGAAGAGGGCGATGAAGGAATCAACTTCAAGCATTACTTTGTGGCTGACCAACTCCAGAATCAAGTTGATTTCAGTAACAAGGTAAGAAAGACTACCAAGTTAAAGAGGAGTTCAACAAAAGCTAAAGATAATGATTCACCTTCTATAAACATCTCAGCTGAACTACAGAACTCCATAACTGATCGGGATGAAATGACTCATAATTCTTTCAAAAGATCTTCAGAAGCTGTTGTGAAAGGGCTGAAAAATTCTTGTCCTGAGTTTTGTGAGATGGCTCGTCAGGAACCCAATGACATTGTTTCTCCTTCATCCTTTCAGAACAAAAACCCTTCTTTGGATAAATTAAGCTCAGAAAGGTCCGAGACATTACACAAGAATAGGGGAAAAGAAAGACTGCTCCCTGGTCAAAGTGTAACAAATATGATGCTGATGAAGACCCCAAAGAAAAAGAGTTTGTTGGCTACAGGAGCAATTTTTCAGGAAAATAGTGGTGAAAGTTCTGGGGATGACAATGGAACCATGCATTCGGATGATAGCACCCTCAGTCCATCAGATAGTTCATCCATGTCAGGTGACTCTGCCGGGGAAAGTGAGTTAAGTCAGAATTCAAATAGCAATGGTATGTTTCATATTGCACTAAAACTGAACATAGTTAATCTGATCTTAGGAAAACTTCCTTTTATGTGTATCTCATTTATTTTTTAACTTGTATATTTCAATGCTCACTAGTTACCAATGGGCTGCAGAACTAGCACCTAGGTGACTGCCTTTTAAGAGCTAACCCCCATTAATTTAATGGTTTTTTTCTTCGTTGTTTAGTCTTCATCCACTATTATTTAGTAGTAATGTTTGTCAATATTCAAAGTACTATATATTACTAACTCATCAAGAAATCCGTATATCTTGTACAATTCTATTCAAAAAATAGAAAAAATCAAGTCAAACAAAATCTTGCCTAGGGCCACCCATAGCCTAAATTCTCGACTAGATTGAATACTGTGGTGCATCTTGAATGCTGGTATCTTTTTATACATTGATAATGGTTTGTGTTTGTATTGGGTGTAGTTTGTTATGATTTCTCTAGACTTATTTTCCCTCGAATTTATTCTCTACATTTTTTCTTGTTAATTTTACAATTTAATGAAGTACAAAAACTACATTTTTGTAAAGAAACCAGTTTTGAGATTTGAGCTATGATTCTATAGGGTATCAAATAGCATGTTTGGGTGATGCGATTCTATTTGACTTGTGCTAGGTCTTTCATGTAGGTTTTAGGGGGTGCTGATATGGGGATTGGTATAATTTTTTTGTATGTTATCCAATGATTGCCTATTTTATTGATGTTATCTTGGCCTCTATGATTAACATTTTATATGTTGTAATGACAGGATCCAGTGACGCAAAAGAAAAATCCATGTCAAAGTTAGAGTAAGTCCATCATCTGCTTTTTGATCCCTTGTGGCTCGCTCTGCTGATTTTAACTTTTTATAAGCATGAAAATGGCTGCAGTTTTTGTGTCTTCTGCTTATTGTTTATCTAGTCCATGCATATCCTATATTATTCTGGATGTTTACTTGGGTGATAGCTTGCGTGCACACTTGGATAGATTGAGCAAATTCGAGCTTGTTGGATCATGTGATCTTTCATATACTCAATCATGTACATTGTAAATCTAATCTATGAACGCTCCATGAGTGATAGTACGAATAGGTTATTCTTCAATATTTGTGATGACTTATTTGATGTGTATCCAACTAGATGAGGTGCGACTGGAATCACCCAAGTAACCTTTAGATACTAGTTCCTACATATTGTAAATTCTTGAGGTAGCGGCCCCTAAATGCAACACTGTAAGCCCACGTTTGGTTGGATATTTTTAGAGGGTTGGAAAGGGAATCAAGTCATTGAATTTATTACTTGTTGTTTGGTTTGGGTAATGAGATAATCATTACCCTTACTTGAGGGTAATCCAATCACTCAATTTGTTACCCCTCAAAATAGAGGGAAACAAAAGAAAGCGAATCCCTTACTAATGTTTCATTTCCATTGTTAAATCAAACACTTAATAAATATAATGGTTATTGTTACAATTCCACTCCTTTATTTGATTTCATTCCCTTTCCATTCCTCTACTTGAACCAAACGAGCACTAATACGACGACATTTGGCTCCTGAATCTTCATTTTTTTCTGCATTTTTGTTTGTAAGCGCATTGATACGATTTGATTGATTGCGTATATGTTGGTACAGGGAGGATTTGACGATGGATGTGATCTTAAGAAGCTCAAAGCGGTTCAAGAAGGCAAAGGAAGTTGCCTCTCAGAGCGAAACCCAGCCCATCGAATTTGTTCCTGATAGTCAGCCCTTTTAACCTCCCCGCCAAAATAAATAAATAAATTGCAGGAAAAGGGAAAAGAAAAGTATTAACTTTCCCCCCCCCATTTTTGTAGGTGTTCGTTGAGAGTAAGATGCCGTAGACTTACACCTTGGAGAAAGATTACCTTCCTCAGTTTTGGGTGTTGAGAGAGGAAGATGTCCCGTTTTTTTGTTTTCTTACAACATTTGTGCTTTGTTTAATTGCTTTAGCATAAAATAACCACCGTATTCAACCATTTTGATTCTCTTTAATCAAATTATGTAGCATCTTGTGTTACTCTGTAAATTATGGTGTTGGATGGGTTTTCTACCTTTTTTGTGTTAATGTGTGAAATTATTATGCAGATGATAGGGGAAACGAGACGTAACACTGTGGGTTAAGGGATATTGTATAACGAAAAAAGTTACCCTTTTATATTTGGTTATTAAATATATAAGCGCAACATTTAGCGTCCTGTTCATTGTGGCATTTTTTTAATATATATTCAATTGTTTCAGTTCTTATTTTAATTCTTACTACAATTTAATATAAGGAAATTGATTTAAAAAAAAAAATCTGTATAATAGGGAGTATTGAAATATTCCCTTCCTACTGTAAAATAGAGAAGGAATGCAGATTCTTAGTTGTAATTGGAGTTTAATTGAGGAATACTAGTAAATTACCTGATAGGCTTTGCTACTACACAAGTTTGGACAGACAAGGAAAAAAGAATGAAGAATTAAATAAAACTTTAACAGTGTAGGTGAAAAGAAGCTATAGGAATTTAGGAAATTGATTAACGGTTTTTTCGAAAAACAAGCTCAGTGTCCAAGCCGAAGCCGTCAACGGCGCGAAGACGAAGGAAATGGGATCTGTTAAACAGGTTCTTGAGCGGGTCAACGCTAAACAAGTCGTTGGCGGAGTACTTATCGGAGCGTCGAGAAAGCGCCACGTGGAGCACGCAAACCCCTCCGGGCCTCAGCGTCCGTTGGATCTCCCCGACGAACTTGTCCGGATAGAGCGCGTGATCAAACACGTTCGAAAACTCGAAGTCGAATGTGGCGTCGCGGAAGGGCTGCCGGTGGAAATCCCCGCGCACCACCAGCGGCGGAGACGGCACGAGATCCAGACCCACGGAGTCGGACACCCCGACCCGCCTGAGAGCCTCCACCTCCTGCCCCATTCTGGCCCCGACGCAGAGCGCCCTCGAGGAGTTGGAGAGGAGGCCGCTGCGCTTCAGATCCTCGAAGAAGGCGGCGAACACTCGGATCTTGCGCTCCCAGTCACGGGTGGTCCATATCTTGCGGAGTTTGGGGTTTAGGGTTTTGTTGAGCTGGCGCTGGATGTAGGCGTCGTAGGAGGTGTATCCGGGTCGGATCTTGAGGCCCGGGGTGGTTTTGGGGGAGATGAAGACATTGAGGAGGAGGAAGAGACAAGGAATGGAGAGGATGAAAAAGGTGATGATGTGTTTGGGTTTGGGTTTCATCTTGCAATTGCATGCCTAGTTTATACACTGCTTTGCATGTCTGTTTTTGCACAACTTATACAACAGGTGTAGAGTGTGGAGATGCATGTTCAACATATGTGACTACGCGCTTATATCAATGTGTTGTTGCCCTATAGAGCCACAGGATTTTAATATTCCTTTTTTTTTTTTTTTTTTTTTTGGAGAAACGATTTTAATATTCTTAATATATCTTTAATATTGCAATGACGTACTTCAGAGAGTTTTGTTTGGTGTGGCCTTCTTTGAAATTTTATTAAACTAATTGTTTCTAATATTCGATCGCTACCTGTTTATGAATTGAATGATCGCCTTCATTTAACAACTCTGCTTTATTTATTTTGTCTTACTTTACTTGATCACTGAACTTTAGATGTATGTAGCTGACAAGCATTAATAGATCAAGTACATATATACATTATTTCTTTTTTCTTTGTTACATCATATCAGTAACGTACACTATAGTACACACATTATTAACCTAAATAAATAATTGCTACTTTGGTTTAGACTCTTTAAATGTTGTCGTTGATATAAAATGAACGTTTATTGATAATGTGGTTTGTTGTAGAGAACAAGTCTGGGAATGTCACTAGACAAACCCCATATATATATTGATTACATGTTGATGGGCCTCCTATCCTGTACGCTGCAAATTATATATGCTAGCTACTGTAGTATGAAAGTTGAGTTGCTAATTTCAATGATAGAACGTTCATATATTCATCACTTCATTTAGCGTAAGTAAAGGGCGAAATTATCTTGTGTTTGAAGACAACATAAAATCATCAACACTAGTGAGACGTGATTATATATATTGATAGCTATTCAAATTTCGACATGCATGAAGAATCTCACAACTCAATCGATTTGTTTCAGTTGTATTTGAATACTATTTTATTTTATTTTTGGACTTGCATCCCTTTTTATTTCTCTTTCAAATTCTCTTTTCACTTCTATGTCGAATAAATTGAACTCATTTCATTTCATTATAAGTAGAAAAAAACTCTTGAGCATAATGAAAAAGT
Organism: Salvia miltiorrhiza; assembly: GCF_028751815.1. Classification (NCBI taxonomy): domain Eukaryota; kingdom Viridiplantae; phylum Streptophyta; class Magnoliopsida; order Lamiales; family Lamiaceae; genus Salvia; species Salvia miltiorrhiza. Next base: position 16,074,642 of record NC_080393.1, on the reverse strand, counting down.
GTAAATTAATTAAAAATAATAGGATCTTTTTTTAATGGTTATTTTTTGCTATTTATGAAATAAACCATTTATAAAATTATAATAGAATGGACCGAGTATCTCATACGCGGTGAAAAGGTTTTACATATATATTTTTTTTGAACATTTTACGTACATATATATTGTTGAAAACAGTATATATTTTGGAGGTGGCTAGCTCTTCTTTGGCAGTTGGGCTTAGAGCACCCTCAGTCCCGTCCCTGCTGCGCCGCCTACCCCGCGCTGATCCGACCCCTACCCTGTTCGCCGCTGCGCGTCCGCCTCGACCCCTGCGAGGGTGGGTGGTCCACCCCTCTACTGTCTCCCTCCTCAATTTTCCTAAGTGTTAAGCTCTCTCAATTATATAATGTGCATGTAATGTTTTATTTACATCTGCAGTTTGTCTCCCTTCCCATCAAACTGAATCGTGCTTAATTATGGTGTCTGTGTTGGTTTTGCGGAAGATCTCTACAACTTTATTGACTCATATATTTTTACTTAATTAATATGTTTTTCTTGTTTTTACAAATGAGCAACACTATTTATAGTGTGCAATGGATGATTCTAGAGACACTAGGTATTAATAGGCTAATAAATGCATGACTTTTAACATACCACACTTATGAAAGACTCTTAATCTAACAAGGCACTGAATATGCACTACAATGCAAAAGGTCAAGAGACAAATTATGTTATTTAACAGTCTGATGGTGCTGTGAAATTTTGTGAGTTTTGTCTGGTGGTGCTGTGAAAGAAAGGTTTGTTTTTCTTGCCCTTCAAATGATATGATACCGGATTTTCTACGTGCAAGAAATTACATTTATATGTTATGGAGAAAACTCTACGGCTGTGTTTCCTTTACTTTGAAGTATAAGGCAGGGATAAGCTATATTTACCACTTTATACTTCGTTTACTTTGATGTATGAAAAAATTCGGGCAAAGTGTATAACCACTTTATAAGGAGTTGATAAATATATTATCCTTCAAACCAAACAAAATATAAAAAATATAGTCCCCACTTTATACCTCATTATATTATCCCTTCATTTAGAGGGATAAAAAGTAAACACACCCCACATGTTTTTTTGAAAAGTAAACTCTACAGAGTTTTAGGGGTGTGCAGCGGGTCGGACCCGGACCGACTCGCCGGGTTTGCTGGACCGAAAATTTTGAGAGAACGGACCGAAAAATGTGTGCGGGCCGACCCGGACCGAATCCGAACAACGGGTCCGGATCCGACCCGCCGAGGTCGAAATTATTTTTTTTCCTATTTCGCACTTAATTTTCATACATAAAACATAATAAATACGATACCAATACATATCAATATCATAGTTCCATCATTTGCAATCCAAACTCAATCTTTAGGGTTAGAAATTTGAATTTTTAATTTTATTAATACTATTTTAAATATTAAATATATTAAATATAATTAATTTATAAATACATGGGTCGGTCCGAGTTCGACGGGTTCGACCGAATTTCGACCCGGACCGACCCGACAAAAGTTCGGTCCAAGAAAATTGACCCGTACCGAACCGAACATAGGTCTTGGGTCGGTTCGGTCCGGGCCGAACCCGTCGGTCCGGACGGATTTGACAGGTTCGGGTTGGGTCTGCACACCCCTACAGAGTTTGCATGGTAGCTGGTAGCACACGTATGAAACATATATAAATCAAAGATTGGAAATTGGACATAATTTTCATGTGAGTATATATTAGTTTTAATAAGAAGTTATTCTGAAAGATATTAGAACACAGATTTTATGACATCCAAAAATTATCACAAAATATTTTATTGGGTGTCACAATATATTTTGTTTTCTCTCTTTTTCTCTTTATGTGTGTGAATGTATGATGTATCACACACTCACAAATATTTTATATATACACACAAGTATTACTTATATTACTTTTAACTATTAATAAAACTATTTTTAAATAATTAATTAATTATAAACTATATTGTTATAAAAAAATAGTTGCACTTTCACATGTCACAAAAATGATTTTACATGTCATAAAAATAGTTATTCGTTCAAATGTCACTAAATTTATAGTGATATATCTTTATTTTTGTGACACGCAAAACAACTACTTAAACATGTCACAATTTTAATCAGTTATATTTATAAGTGTCACTATTTATAAAAAAATTATGTACATTTACTTTCCTACGCATGTCAAGAAATTTTAGTTATACATGTATGAGAAGTAAACGGTATAAGCAAATGATGTGGGATTAATTAGCTATTTAGCTCAATCTATTGATATAAATATGAGAATTTGAAAGAGGAGCTCCCTTCCTATTAACATTAACATGTTGGAGGTTTCAATTATCAGATGATGAAATGAGAAATCATTATTATCGTCTTTTTGAAAAATTTAATTAACAGGCGATAGGACGTTTCAAACACCACATGAAGAATTAATAAATAATTATTAATGTGTGTGTATTGTTGGCCAACTTGTAAGAGATTAATGCTCAAGGTCAAAGGTCTTTAGTTCGAGCCCCTATGACGTGTTCTTTAAATTTATTTATTTAATATTGATAATATATTATTAATTTATCAAAAAATAATAAATTGAAATTCTTATTAATTATTTTTTTTGAAATAAAAAAAACCTTAAACACTCGATATTTCACTATTTTTTTCATGAGGGGTAAGTTAAGTTTAGTGATCTTTTTTTTCATGAGGGGTAAGTTAAGTTTAGTGATCTTGATTATGGCTATTGCACCAGATGGATGCATATGATGAAGTCTACTTTTTAAGGGGAAGTTCAGCATCTCTTGTAAGTTGAGCAAAAACGTAGGAAATTAGTAAAATATTACCTAGTGCACATTATAGAGTTGGGTTCGAGAGAGTGGCCGACCTTTACGTTTCAAATTTCCAATCATTGATGTATATATATACCCTCATTTTACAGTTTCTAAGTTGTTCAGAAATTAATATAAATAAAATGAATAGTTATTATAAAAAATTTAATCGGTAGAAACTATAAATCATTATTCATTTATATAGACATTAATGTATGTATGTATATATTAATATTTTTCGTATATTATATTACTGTTTCTTTTAACAACAACGACGATACGTATATCATATAGAAATAATATACTTGCATGACCATTTTGAAGAAGGAAACACAATATTTGGCCACTAACTGAAAAAACATAAAATCTTGTCATTTTTTTACGTTTTAGAACTATTTTGCCCTTAATTAGGGCGGACCAGATTCGGGTTTGCGCACGGGTTAGACACAACTATTAGTGTCATTAGTGTCATATACTCAGTGCTGCACGAATATTACTTATGACCATATTAGTGTCATTAGTATCATATACTTAATACTTGTGTGCTCATATTATTTAGATGAGTATAGTTATATGATTATTTTGAACACTTCCCCGTAGGGTTTAAATTATCCATTTAGTGGCCAAATATTATGTTTCCTTCTTCAAAATGGCTATTTCAAAAGCGCTCTCTATCATATATATATATATATATATATATATATATATATATAGGGGAGGGCTAGAATAAAAACACTCTTAAGTGTATAAAATATAAATGATTTTCAGCCCTTAGATCATCAAGATCTACGGTTGATTCGTAACCCTGTTGGATGAATTCGTGGTCCTGGGTTCGAATCCCAAAGGTAGCAAAAAATTATTTTTCACAATTCGTAACCATGTTTGATGAATTCGTAACTCTGTTGGATAAAATTTGTACATTAAAAAACGTTTATATTTATATTTTAAGAAGTGTTTTTACCGTAGCCCTCCCCTACATATATATATATATATATATATATATAACCATTAATGGTACAAATTGATTTTTAATTAATACAGAAGAAAAAGTTACTCCCTCCGTCCCTAAAATAACTTCATCTTTTTCCATTTTGGGACGTCCCCCCAAATAACTTCCTCTTTCTTTCTTTCCATTTTTGGACACCTATCCCACCACTAATAATATTTTATTTATTCTTACTTTTCACTTTTCACCACTCTCAATACTAATTATAACACTTTTCACAACTTCCAATAATAATTATATCACTTTTTCTTCACTATCAATACACTTTACAAGTTTTCATTAAAACTCGTGCCGTCCCCAAAGAGGAAGTCATTTCAGGGACGGAGGGAGTATTTACTTTGTTATTGAAATAATTTAATGCTCTAAATTATCATAAGTAAATTGTGTAATATTCAAGAGCAAATGTTAACTGGAATATTACTAAGACTCGAGTTAACACGGAACGGAAAATAAAAAACACACAAGATACTTTTTCACTGGTTATATAAATACAAAATTTACTATATTTAACAACATTACAAAGATATAATACAAGATTATTGGTGATTAACTTTAATAGAATTGTTACTTGACATTAACACATCTCTCTACTAACTGTTCTTAGAATATTGATTCAACATAGAAAAAATCCAATCGAGTAACATAAAGTTAAACGATCAAATAATAACCTGTTACGCTCCAATGATGACTTGGCATTCGATTCTTGTCCTTGCCCTCCCGACAATACATATATATCATTTACAGATTAACTATCGAAGAATCCTCTGTTAAAACAAGACTTGAAGCAATCGTATCACGTTTGCAGCAGAAAAATAACGAATGGTTATGGTGAATGTTAGCTCGGTGAAATCACATTTTTAAGTCGTGCGTGAGAGAGCCTCATCTTGCAGCCTTTATAGAGTTACATGTCATAGTCAGTTTGTTCCATTTCCCACTTTTATAACCCTCATACAAACGCTACAATCCACTCCCAAAAAACTGCTAGTCAATCAGCTTGTGGAATATTGATTGACATCATGTTCCTAAAAAATAGAAACTATACAAGAATTTGGATTTTCAGCCACACACGTAAATGTGGTTAAAGGTAAGGTTATGTGTGGGTATACATATTTACCCACACATAATAAAAATGTCAACATGTGTCACAATAAAAGTGTAGAGAAAAGTTTTTATCCACACATATATTTATGTGTGGATAAATCTATTAATATTGCCTACACATATATATGTCGCCAAAAATGGTTTTTATGTGTGGTTAAATAGGTTTTTGTCATAATATAATGTTGATGTGGAAATTACGTGGATGGTGATGTCGCATTTGATATTGACAGGTGACAATTTATATGTGTAGGTAATTGATATATCATATGAGTGGGTAATAAGTTTTTATTATAATATAATAATGATGTGGAAATTACGTGGCATTTGATAATTGATTGCAAAAAAATAATAATATTTATTTATGTCATAAATAAATTTAATTATGGGTAATAAAAAAATGATTATATAAAAATATTTACTTTATTAATAATATCAAAGCACATTATTTATGTCACAACTACAAGCTTTACATAATAACACTACACAATTGATCAAACAATTTTACTCTATGAAGCTTCGTTGACGAAAAATAATCCAACGTATTGGTTAATTGCATCTTGACAATCTGCTTCAGTTATTTCTGTTAAGATAATAAAAACACAATATTATTTGAGATGCACAATATCATATATTATAAAGTATAAATAACTAAGATGTAAATGTATTGAAATTATAAGAATATTGTATTGATTTCCTCACCCAACTCAGGCACATAAAGCGCAAGAATGGAATCTGTAGCAAAGAACTTATCTTCTTTTTCACCACCCCACTTGGAAGTAAAAATGTTTCGACATATTAGACATCATCAAAACGAGACAAAGAGAAACATTGGGAACAAACACAACAATGGGCCCTTAGGCCCCTTACCTTCCAAAAAATAATCAACTTTAATGAAATTCATTCACCATCACAGTTAGATCCCATCTAAGAATTCAAATAGGTACAACAATGAGCCCTTACCTTCCAGTTTACAAATACAACATTGGGAACAATAATAAGATGAGGACCAAAATATGGATAATGCAGTCGTAGATGGGATCTCTATTTGGCATGCGCTTCGTAGGCTATGGTGATCCCACCTCGCTGGGTTGGCAGACCAATGAATAGCTAAACAGATATAATGAAAAGAAAAATGAGTTGTGCTGCTCTTTATTTCATTTAAATATACGAATGAATCTATGATTGTTAAGAGATTGATATGAAGAAATCCCACCATCTCTAATAAATCGAAAAAATAGGGAATTGGATGAAAGTAGCTCCAACTCACCCCACTTTTAACTCCACTTCGCTGATGGAGTATTATTTGAAGAGTTTGAAAGTTTTAATGTGTTTTGGAATTTATTTTATGATATAATCTAATAATGGAATTTGGGTAATTGATGGAAGACAATTTTTTTTAAAAGTCACGGTTCTATAAATTAGTAATAGCCTTGTGGTCCTTTTTTTTATAATTAATTTAAAGACATATCAATAGATAAATAAATAATTTGTCGTTAATAGTTATTTTTAAATAATTGAATTGTCCCATACTATCTTCGACCATGACTTAATCACTCTCCCACTTATTCAAAAACGCGGCTAACCGCATAAGATAGATATCTTCCCATCTACACATCAAGTTCTAGCCCAAAGAAACAATAAAAACAGGCCTTTGGGGACACTTGAAACAAAGTCTATTCAATCACTTACCAAGGATGTAATCAAGGTATGCTTTATCAATAAGGTATGGAAAGACCCTATAATTTGTATGCAATGTAATGCTGCTCTTTAGTGGTGTATGCAATGAAATTTGTTTTCACACCTTATTAATTACCAGTAATAAGGTCAAAGTGGCATGCAAATGCATGCAAGATGATCTTCATTCAATAAGATAATGCAAAGTCTCACATTCAGGACCCAGACCCTAGGGCTACAACCTCTGAAGATAGCTTTGACATTAGAATAGTTCATCAACTCCAAAATTCACCTGACACAAATGTGAATGATCTGAGATGATTTAGAGTTATTCAAAGTATTTAAATTGAATCAACATGCTATAATGTTGACCAATTGATCAATGCAATTGATGAATCATATGCACAACTATCTCTGCATACTTTAAACAAAGTATTCATGAGCTTGCAAGGCTACAATGCAAGAAATCACGGAATAAAATGGGCCACAATGCCTACAGGATACTACGTATGAAAAAAGATGCACTAGAGAGTGGATCAACTACTCCTAACTAACTTGGAAGTGCCACTTAACTTAGTAGAAGAGTGCATAATTTACATATTTGAAAATGCTTCAATGCTTTGTGTGGAAGGGCTAATGGATCAGTTCCTACAATGAGGAATTTAGAAAATGATGTTAGATATTTTTGTAAAGACAGAAAACATGTAAAGATGCCTATTGTTTTTTTTTTTTTTTTTTGTAAAGGCACTGTTTTTTATGCCTCGAAAACATGTGTGTAGCAACATAGTCTACTTGTTTAAGGTGTAAAGATGATATTTTTTTTTTAATCCATGAACTCTACATGCTTTACATATGAAGGCAACAACCGGCCTACAACCACAACACACAATCCAACAGGGTCATAACCTTAAATCATTGAAAATTTTCAAATAAAATGTAGGCAAAAATAATCATTTCAGCATAATTTCAATACTGACGACATAGTACTAGCCCACGTACCCCAAATCGTAACAATATAATCGAGTGTAGGGCATTCAAATATCTCAAATATAGTGTGATAAAAAAATTATTATTTTAATTTAATTTAACCTACCTACAATAAAAAAAACAAGTGTAAAAGGAAACTCCTCACAAATTTGCAGATTAGGGGTAGCAAGATTCACAACATGTCATCACTTGTAGAAGGCTTCGCTCAAACCACCTGCTCCTCAGTCTTGGGGACATCCATCCAGCCTTCATAAGTGCTTGCCCATATCGATTCGTCTACTATGTCGTCGAGAAATATGTTGGACCATGGTGGCAGTAAGTCGGCGACGATGAGGTCGCTCATATCGTCATCTAACCCCAAAGAATCGAGGGTCGTCGATGGAGGATCGGAGCTTGTCTTCTTTTTCGTCGTTACGGCGGACGACGAATGATGGATTTGGGCAGGTTTGCACAGAGAAGGGGTTGCACCGACAGAGAATTCGAGAGAGAAGTGTAAGAGGCGGTTGTATTAGAGTGAAGCAATAAATTAAAAATAAATAAAAACTAAGATCATAAATTAAAAAGTCAATAAAAATATGACCATAAACTGCTATTAATCCTATTTTTTAAAATGTGAGCGCTTTTGAAATAGCCATTTTGAAGAATAAAACACAATATTTTGTTGCTAATTGGAAAAACACAAAATCTTGCCATTTTTTACGTTTTAAGACTAATTTTCCCTTAATAGGGTGGACCGAATTCGAGTTTGCCCGCAGGTATGCACATATGATCATGGCACTATTAGTGCCAAAAGTATCAACCGAAAAAAAATAAAAAATCTAAATAAGATGGTACTTTTGGCACTATTAGTGCCAATAGTGCCATGCACGAATGGTACTAGTGACCATAAGAGAGAGTATATATATGGCACTAATGACACTAATATGGTTATAAGTACCATTCGTGCAACACCCTAAATGGAGAATCTAAACCCTAAATGGATAATCTAAACCCCAAATAGGGAATCTGAACCCTAAATGATAATCTAAACGCTAAGGGTGCGTTTGTTTTGAGGTATAAGGAAGGGATAAGCTACATTTATCACCTTATACCTCGTTTTCTTTGATGTATAAAAAAATTCGGGCAAGTTGTATAATTTTTCGGGCAGCTCCTTATCCTATGAGAAATGGATAATTTTATACCTAAGAAAAGGTAGTATAATTTTATATCACTTTATAAGTTGGGATAAATATATTATCCTTCAAATCAAATAAGATATAAAATTTTTGGTCCCCACTTTAAGTGATAAATTTATACCTCATTATATTATCCTTCCATTTAATTAGAGGAATAAAAAGCAAACACACCCTAAATGGAGAATTTAAACCCTAAATGGAGAATTTAAACCCTAAGGGTGTGTTTGCTTTTTATCCCTCTAAATGGAGGGATAACAAAAATTTATGCCTTTAGGGTGCGTTCTCTTTGGTTGTAAATTTATCATGAGAAAAGGAAGGATATACAAAATTTGTAACACCCCAAATATTTAGATTTATTATATAAGTTTAATTATTAATATTTTCTTGTACAACTTATTTTTTTTAGATAATTATAATATATATATATATATATATATATATATATATATATATATTTAGGGAGAGGTTCAGGAAAGAACCATAAATAAAAAAAGAACGGAGAACCCTTTTTAGTCATTCGATTATCAAGATCTACGGTGGATGTATCATCTTATTGGATGAATGCAGATCCTGGGTTCGAATCTTGAAGGGAGCAATTTTTTTTATTTTTTTTATCTAGATTATTATTATTATTATTATTGATTCCTATTAGAATTAGAACTTTTCTATCATCTATATTCCTTATTCTATTAGGAGATAGATACATAATACAATCTTTATAATTATCAAACTCTTTAAAGACTAGTATAAATAGAGGCATAATATTTATCCTAAGACATATATACAAACATCTTGAAGGGAGCATTAAATAAGGTATTCCTCTTATTCTTATTTACGTTTTGACCGATTGTTTTTAATAATTTTTAATTTAAAGTGTAGGCAAGGTAGTTTGGTGTTTTTAGTTCCGAATATGCTAGAATTATTATAGCCTTATAGGTAGAAAGAACTAATTAAACTGTTCAGATGAAGTGATTATGACGTAAGTCATATGCACGTAACATGTGTTTTTCGGTTTTGAGTAAATCAATTTCAATTACTCAAGTAATCCTTCGAATGTTTAGGATTATTTTTTTAAAGAGAATTAGTTCAATTTAGTAATGATTGTTTTTTTTCACTTCGTTTGCCTAGTGCTGCTACTTTTTTTTTCGGAGTTTTTAATGAAGTTAATTAAATTTGTTATAAGTATATACACGATTATATAAGATTTATTTATAGAATTTTAGAGTATAGTTAGTAATCATATTTATGTGATTAGGTGCGACGCAATTAAAACCTTCATTTTGGATTTGTTTTGTTTGGACATTAAGGTGAGGGATTATATATATGCTTGTGGTTATATTCATGTATATTTTTATATGCTCTTATTTCATATTTGATTATACTTGCTCAGCCATGTAGAAATACATGTTCAGAATTTCAGCCATGTAGAAATACATGTTCAGAATATTAGCCATGTTGAAATACATGTTCAGGGGCTCTCAGTTCGCCCATCAGATTATCAGTATATTGATTTATGCTTAATTTACTCTATTTTTAAGGGTTTGTATGTGCATGTTTTAAGATAATCTTTTGGAAATTGGTGCGTTTATGGTGTATTTTATGCTTTGCAAGAGCTTTAGGCTTTCGAGATGGAAGAATGCAGTTTTGGAGAATTTTGGATGAATTTGGCATTTTCTAGGTGTTCTGGTCTCCAGAGCAGAGGAACCGAAGTCTCCAGTGCAGCGGAATCAATCGCCAGAGAAATCACCATTTCTCTGGAGTCAGCGAAATCAAGAAGCCAGTGTAGCGAAGTCATCACCAGAGGAGTCAATAATCAGAGCAGCCAAGTGAGAGTCAGAGCAGAGGGGAGAGAAGTCATTACAGCGGAATCGCAATGTCCATTACAGCGGAATCGAGAAGCCAGAGAAATCACCGTTTCTCTGGAGATTGCAGAGAAATCACCATTCCGCTGGCGACCCATTTCTCTGGCGCGATAGCCGTTTCCCTGACGATAGCCGTTCCTCTGGCGAGACCAGAGAAATCACAATTCCTCTGGCAAGAGCTACGAATTCGGCGAGAGTAGGAGTATTTTCCGGAGCGCGCATCCAGTTGGAGAGTTGCCTTATTTCACACGATTCTATTACCTTTAGAATTCTACTTTGCATGGCAACTTCCATGGTGATCCGAAGGAAATCTGAAATCTATAAATAGGTCATCTTTTGACCTATTAAAAAAACACCCCGAACCCGAGCATTCATATTTCAGTTTTCTAGCTTTAGAATTTTATTGTTTTCTAGTTTTCAAGGCTTGGATCAAGATTGAAGATTCAAGTCGCTACTTCAGTTTTCCTTCGGTTTTTATATAATTCGTTTTTACAACTGCATTCTTTTTAATCATGTTTATGTTTTATTTTACTATGTCTAGCTAGTTTCCTTTAGCTGATTCTAGGGTTTGTAAATAGTTGATTGAATTTATGTGATTTATTTGTTAATACCTTTGTGCCTTCCAGTTTATGATTCATAATTCCTGGTGCTTATTTTCTTGTGAATTATCTGATCAATAGTTTGCATGTTTAGCTATTCGGTTTGAGACCTAGCGGAGATAACTGTTTAGCGGATTCAGGAATGTATGATATGATTTTAACCTTGAGACCTAGCGAAGATAGGTGGATCATAGGGAGCTATTCTTAGGAGCTATTGGGAGTTAGTAGATTTTCTTGAGACCTAACGGAGATAGAGAATTTACTAATCTACGATCGTTGCTGCTCTAGCGAGAGTAATTGATTAATTAAGTGATCTCTCATCATAACTGGATTAAACTGGTACATAGGATTAATAGGTTAATTATGTAGATTTAGTTAATGAATTTACTACCCTAGGATCAGTTGTCTTTTATATTTGATATTTCCTACGTGATTTTAATTATTGTTATTTGTGTTTTAATTTAAGCCAACCAATCTATACGTTCTGTTGCCTGTCTACTACTTAAGTTTGTTTAGGAGATAGCTAAAGTAGTTTCGTTGTGTCAGTCCCTGTGGATACGATACTCGATTACTTGTTGCTTGGTACAATTACCTGTGTTAGTTGCAGTCATTCTTGTTGCTAAGAAATTAGTGATCAACTTTTTGGCGCCGTTGCCGGGGACTGATTAGAAGTTACTTTAATATTTCCGATAGGACTTTATAGTACTTCAGGTTTTTATTTGTTTTTATTTTTTTGTTCTAATTTTTTTTTTAGGTGTGTTTCTGTAGGTTGCGTATGAACACTAGATCTCACGGAAATCCTCTTTTTAAGTTGGACCTTGAAATCAACCAGACTTTGCGCAATCTTAAGAAGCAGAAGAATCAAGTTGAGGAAGATACGATGGCTACCCCTGAGCAAATTCAAATTCGAGCTTTGCAAGATCAAATGAAAAAGATACTTGATGAAAAGGCGGCTGCAGAGGCTCATAAGCCTCCGATTAATGAGACATTCATACCGCAATATATATACCAGGAACCTCCACGAGTGAACGTGAACAATTTTGAGCTGAAGACGGGGTTGATTACAATGGTCCAACAGAGCCAATACGGTGGACATGCAACCGAAGACCCTAATGCGCACCTGGCGCATTTTCTGGAGCTATGCAGCACGGTAAAGATGAATGGTGTTCCCGATGACATTATCCGTCTTCGTCTTTTTCCTTTCTCACTGCGGGATAAGGCGAAGTCGTGGTATCATACGCTGCAGCTGGGAGAGAATATCGTGTGGGATGATTTGGCTCATGCGTTCCTACGCAAGTTCCATCCTCCTAGCCTGACCCTAAAATTAAAGATGGACATTGTGCAGTTCCAGCAGTTTGAGGGAGAAAAGCTGGCAGATACATGGGATAGGTATCAAGAGAAGTTGAGAAAGTGTCCGAGCCATGGATTTGATGAAGGCACATTCATTATCATGTTCTATAATGCTTGTGGAGAGCGTACAAGAATGCATTTGGACACAGCTGCAGGAGGTTCGCTGCTTCAGAAAGGCAGTTCAGAGGCTTGGAATATCATAGAGAGTATGGCTGCTACGAGTTTTCAATGGCCATCTGAGCGAATACAATTGAAGAGGGTTGCAGCTGCGTCCAGTTCTGATCCTATTGCAGCAATGGTGACTCAACAAGCAGCGATGGCTACACAGCAGACAGCAATGGCTACACAGCTGGCAGAGCTGACTGCTAAGATCAATGAATTTAATGTTAAACATCCTAAGCAAGCTGTGAAAGACCCATCAGGCGTGGAAAACGTCAATTATATCAATGACAGAAATTATGGGAATTTTCAGCAAGGACAGTCAGGAGTATATAGCAGAGGTCAGCAGTATCAGCCGAGTCAACAGCAATTCCAGCCAGGAGGACGCCCGCATCCGAATCTTTCTTATGGCAACCCAAATAATGCTGTGCAACCTCCACCAGGATTTTCTGTTTCTAGTGGGGGAGTTATCAATGAGCCAAAGAAAGATTCAATGGAGGACATAATGAAGCAGATGCTCATGAAGATGACTGGAATGGAGACAAATGTGGAAAATAAAATTTCTAACATAGAAAATAATTTCTCAACACTGTCCAAGCAAATGCAGATGTTGGAGACTCAAATTGGTCAGATTGCCAACCAAGCAGCCGCGTTGCACAAGTCGGGCCAATTCCCGAGCAACACTACTGTCAATCCAAAAGGCCAATGCAATGCTATTTTCGATGGCACTCTGTCTCCAAAAGACAGGAGGATGAGCAAGGAGAACGAACAACCAAGTGAGGAACCATACAAATCTCTTATTCCACTTAGGGAGTACATCCCAAAAGCTCCATTCCCCCGTAGTCTGATGAAGAGGGAGGTACTTGAAGAGCAATGTGCTGTGAAGCCGAGCAAAAAGTGTAACGCAATTCAATTGAGAAGCGGGCCAGAGCAGCGGGATCAGCCAGAGCAGCGGGATGGCAAGGATGCCAAGGAAATCAAGCTGGAGGTCTCCCATTGCAAGAATGAGAAAAAAATTGCCAATCCCGAGGAGACAGAGCATAGATGCATAGTGGATGAGTTAGAGAGGCTACTTGAAGAATCAGACCGGCGTGCACAGCCTCAAGATATCAGAGCAGCGAAGCGAAGCTCAGTGCTCAACAGCCAGAGCACAAAAATCAGCCATTTCTCTGCCAACATCCGTTCCTCTGCCAATGATAAAGAAGAAAAGGCAATTGTTCACACCAAGAAGATGGGGGATGAGGATAAGAAAATCTCGCAGGCGAAAGCTGTGTGCACTGAGCTGCCAATGAAGCTACTGTCGAAGAAGAAAGATCCGGGTAGCTTCACCATTGAGTGCGAGATTGGAGGAGAGCTCTTTCCCGAGGCTCTTTGTGATTTAGGGGCTAGTGTCAATGTGATGCCCATCTCTGTGTTCAAGCGGTTGGGAATTGGAGATCTCAAGCCGACCTCGATGGAGATTCAAATGATGGATAGATCAAGAGTGAAGCCGAGAGGAAAGCTTGAAGACATCTTTGTGAAGGTTTACAAGCTAGTCTTCCCTACGAATTTCTTGGTCCTCGATATTCCTGAAGATACAAATCCGCCGTTGATTCTTGGTCGATCATTCTTAGCTACGGGAAGAGCTATGATAGATGTGCCGAATGGAAACGTCATTTTTCACGCAGATGATGCGCATGGGTCTTCTACCTCTGTTCGTGCTAAGGGTTCTGTCACGCCCGCTGTGTTTGATGTTCATTGAGACCATGAGGTATCGTCGAGCTCTAGACGTTAAATTAAGCACTTGTTGGGAGGTAACCCAACTGTTTTTCTTTGTTTTGTTTTTCTTTCTTCCAGTTTCGTTTTGCTTCGTTTTGTTTCTTTTTGTTTTGTTGTTTTGTTTGGGTTTTTAGTGCGGTGTTGAGCTTGGAAGTTGCGAGAGCTCGCGCTTTGTTCATGCCACCGCCAGAGGAACATGTGTTTATCTGCCAGATTTCTGGAGGTCTTCCTGTCCAGAGAAGCCGCTCTCTTCGCTGCCCTGTCCAGCGCAACCTTTTCTACTCTTCGCTGCCCTACCCAGCGCCGCCACTCTCCCTCTGCAACAGACCGCAAATTCCCCTCTTCACCGCCTTTCACGATGATTCAGTTTGTCAATGCCAATAATCAGGGATGTTTTCTACACTCTTCTTATTTCTTTTTATGCCCTGAGGACATGGCATGCTTTAAGTGTGGGGGGGTATTTTGGAGCTTAGATTTTTCAAAAATTGGGCGAAATTTATTTTTCTATGCTTAGTTTTTGGTCTCGAATCTGGCTAATTTTTATGAATTTGTGGAAGAGAATATGGTTTTCGATGTGCATTTAGGGTTTGTGTTTTTGTGGTGGTTATTCTTACTTTACTTTTAATATATGTTTCTTGATTGTGCAAAGAATTATGAGTTTTGTTGCAACACTTTTGTAAGTAAGTAAAACGTGATTTGTCCGGTAGATGCTAGAAGGAGTGTTGTCATTGTGATTGCCTACGATCGTATCTTATCTGTGAAAATGTTGGACGAATTGCCAACTTTAAAAATTGCCAGCTCTGAAACATCTGGCCTGTTCTGAAATGTGATAGCTCTGAGTCTCTGCTCCTTTAGTCTAACTATGAGCATGGGAAACCACGTGAAAAGACTTTGGATTACATCCAAATGGTTTTATTTCATGAATTTTGGCTCAACTGTCGAAAATCTCAAGCACACAAAGTGTGAAAATTGGTGATATTGATTATAAAGGCGATCACATTAGGGAACTCACTTCTAGCGGAGAATTGGGTCTGATCGAATTACTTGCATTACTCTTTTGTTGCTTCTTAAACTTTGAGTTACTTGCATGACCGAGAGATGTATGTTGATTGTAAAGTGTTGAATTGACTTTGTGAGTGTTTGGATGGAAATGAACATTGTTGAAATCAATCTCTTCCTAGGATTCATATAGATTTTGCTTGAGAACAAGCAAAAGGCTAAGTGTGGGGGAGTTGATTTATACTTAATTTACTCTATTTTTAAGGGTTTGTATGTGCATGTTTTAAGATAATCTTCTGGAAATTGGTGCGTTTATGGTGTATTTTATGCTTTGCAGGAGATTTAGGCTTTCGAGATGAAAAAATGCAGTTTTGGAGAATTTTGGATGAATTTGGCGTTTTCTAGGTGTTCTGGTCTCTAGAGCAGAGGAACCGAAGTCTCCAGTGCAGTGAAATCAATCGCCAGAGAAATCACCATTTCTCTGGAGTCAGCGAAATCAAGAAGCCAGTGTAGCGAAGTCATCACCAGAGGAGTCAATAATCAGAGCAGCCAAGTGAGAGTCAGAGCAGAGGGGAGAGAAGTCATTACAGCGGAATCGCAATGTCCATTACAGCGGAATCGAGAAGCCAGAGAAATCACCGTTTCTCTGGAGATTGCAGAGAAATCACCATTCCGCTGGCGACCCATTTCTCTGGCGCGGTAGCTGTTTCCCTGACGATAGCCGTTCCTCTGGCGAGACCAGAGAAATCACAATTCCTCTGGCGAGAGCTGCGAATTCGGCGAGAGTATGAGTATTTTCCGGAGTGCGCATCCAGCTGGAGAGTTGCCTTATTTCACACGATTCTATTACCTTTAGAATTCTACTTTGCATGGTAACTTCCATGGTGATCCGAAGGAAATCTGAAATCTATAAATAGGTCATCTTTTGACCTATTAAAAAAACACCCCGAACCCGAGCATTCATATTTCAGTTTTCTAGCTTTAGAATTTTATTGTTTTCTAGTTTTCAAGGCTTGGATCAAGATTGAAGATTCAAGTTGCTACTTCAGTTTTCCTTCGGTTTTTATATAATTCGTTTTTACAACTGCGTTCTTTTTAATCATGTTTATGTTTTATTTTACTATGTCTAGCTAGTTTCCTTTAGCTGATTCTAGGGTTTGTAAATAGTTGATTGAATTTATGTGATTTATTTGTTAATACCTTTGTGCCTTCCAGTTTATGATTCATAATTCCTGATGCTTATTTTCTTGTGAATTATCTGATCAATAGTTTGCATGTTTAGCTATTCGGTTTGAGACCTAGCGGAGATAACTGTTTAGCGGATTCAGGAATGTATGATATGATTTTAACCTTGAGACCTAGCGGAGATAGGTGGATCATAAGGAGCTATTCTTAGGAGCTATTGGGAGTTAGTAGATTTTCTTGAGACCTAACGGAGATAGAGAATTTACTAATATACGATCGTTGCTGCTCTAGCGAGAGTAATTGATTAATTAAGTGATCTCTCATCATAACTGGATTAAACTGGTACATATGATTAATAGGTTAATTATGTAGATTTAGTTAATGAATTTACTACCCTAGGATCAGTTGTCTTTTATATTTGATATTTCCTACGTGATTTTAATTATTGTTATTTGTGTTTTAATTTAAGCCAACCAATCTATACGTTATGTTGCATGTCTACTACTTAAGTTTGTTTAGGAGATAGCTAAAGTAGTTTCGTTGTGTCAGTCCCTGTAGATACGATACTCCATTACTTGTTGCTTGCTACAATTACCTGTGTTAGTTGTAGTCATTCTTGTTGCTAAGAAATTAGTGATCATATATGTGTATGATAATGTGAATTATTTGCATGTTTAAGCGTATGTGAATATTTGCATGGTTTCTCACTGAGTATATTTTCAATATGCTCACCTCCTTATCTTTTTCAATTTTGCAGTTTTGGAGTCGAGGTGGCCATGGAAGTCGAGAATAACTAGAGATTTAGTATTTCCATAGAATTTAAGTTGAACTTGTTAAGTTTTAGTTTATCGTTCTTATTTTATGTTACTACTTTAGTTTTGGCAAATTGACTTTTAAATTAGTTTAAATTTTGACAGTCAAGAAATTTTGTTTTATCTAATAGTTCTTATAGTTTTTAAATTGAAATGTTTATGAAAATTAAGGTGATACAAAATTTCACCTTTTAAATCTTTCATTTCTTTTCCCACATTTTCTACTTGACCCTTACTCATTCATCATTTACACTACAAATGAGGTATAATATTATCACACTAAAAATGGTGTGATAATATTATCACACTAAAAATGGTGTGATAATATTATCCTTCATTTGTAGTGTAAAGGATGAATGAGTAAGGGTCAAGTAGAAAATGTGGGAAAAGAAATGAAGGATTTAATTGGTGAAATTTTGTTTATCCTTCATTTTCTCATGATAAATTTACAACCAAAGAGAACGCACCCAAAAGAAAAGTTCACCATTTTTCCTTCCTTATTTTCACTTCAAGCAGGGATAATATTATCCCTCATTGAAGTGAAAATAATGAAGGAAAAATGGTTTTGGCTTGAAGTGAAAATAAGGAAGAAAAAATGGTGAACTTCTCTTTTGTGTAAAATGTAGGATAAGAAAGGAAACATTTAAAAACATAAATTTTTGTTATCCCTCATTTTCCCATCCATCAAAGTGAAGCACCCTAAATGGATAATTTAAACCATAAATAGGTAATCTGAAGTGTTGAAAATGATCATATAGCTGTATTCATTTATATAAGACAAGATAATATATCAGCACAAGTATATGACACTATGGACACTAATATGATCACTAGTATCATTCGAGCATGACACTATTGGCACTAATAGTGCCAAATGTACCAATTTTTTTTTTATGATGATACTTTTGGCACTAATAGTGTATTATGTGCCTAACTCGTACGCAAATTTGAATCCTATTCGTTTTAAGGGCAAAATTGTTCTAAAATGTGAAAGATGATTAAATTTTGTATTTTTTTTTAGGGAAAAGTATCAAATAAGCCCATGTCGTGGTGGCCCTTTTCACGTCTGGCCCCCTATAGTCGAAGGGGTATCAACTAAACCCCTAAACTAATTAAAATCGAATAATTTCCCCCCTCTGACCTAACGCCGTTAAGTGTCCGTTAACGTTTGGGTTTAATTGCACCCTCTACTTCAGGGGTGGATCTGCACCTTTTTTTTTGTTTTTTTTTTGTTTTTTTATAATTTCAGCAACCTACCTCCGACATCAACTTAACCGCCCCCCGTACTCATCGGCTCCAACTTACACTTTGTCAGCTCGCACGCGCTCAATCTCTTAATCGTCGACTGCTTACCGCCGACATGCAGCAGCATCACCAACTCCAGATGTGGACCTGGATCGAATTCTGCTTGGTCCAAATTCATATCCGTATTTTTTTACTTAGGTCAGGATCCGGTCCAAATCCATTAGGTCCAAAAAACGAGATTCATGTCCAGATCCATTAGATTCACAGGTTCTCGAGTCCTGACCCGGATCCATTCTTTTTTCTCTTTTTCGGGTCAGGACTCGAGAACCTGTGAATCTAATGGATCTGGACATGAATCTCGTTTTTTTGGACCTAATGGATTTGGACCGGATCCTGACCTAAGTAAAAAAATACGGATATGGATTTGGACCAAGAAGGATTCGATCCAGGTCCACATCTGGAGTTGGTGATGCTGCTGCATGTCGGCGGTAAGCAGTCGACGATCAAGAGATTGAGCGCGTGCGAGCTGACAAAGTGTAAGTTGGAGCCGATGAATACGGGGGGCGGTTAAGTTGATGCCGGGGGTGGGTTGCTGAAATTATAAAAAAAAAAGGTACAGATCCACCCCTGAAGTAGATGGTGCAATTAAACCCAAATGTTAACGGACATTTAACGGCGTTAGGTCAGAGGGGGGAAATTATTCGATTTTAATTAGTTTAGGGGTTTAGTTGATACCCCTTCGACTATAGGGGGCCAGAAGTGAAAAGGGCCACCAAGATGGATGCTTATTTGATACTTTTCCCTTTTTTTTAATTAGTAGCCAAATATTATACTTCTTTATTTAAATTGGCCCGGCCAGTATATTGTTTATTTTAAAATTGTACTCTTGGCTTGTGTTTGTAACATACCCACTAAAAGTGGCATTAAGTGCTCCCATTTACAGCGATTTCATTTCTTGGGATTCTTGTAGACATTTCGTCAAACATGATTTGGGCAGCAGATATTTCTTAACAAAAACTCTGCCTTTTTCCATCCTCTCTCTCGACTTTCATTAACCCAACAACACACACTCATTCATACCCCCAATTTCCATTTGTATATATACACTTACATATACTAATCTTCACAACTTCCTCACTCTTCCTTTTACCTTTTATCTACTTCTTTGCCATTTGTTCATGCCATAAGCTGAAGAAACACCAATTTTTTAGTGATGTCGAGTTTTGTTCATTCAACCGCACAGAATTTGTTGTTGTCTCCCTTTTTAGGCCGGACGAGGACTCTAACCCCGGTTTCCGGCAGAGCCCGTTTCAGTAATTTCACGTTTCAGAAACCCTTACTGAGGGGCGGCAATTTTGGGATCGCCCGGTGCGGTTTGGGTCAGGTTCCATTTCCTGACCCGGAAAATGCCGAGTTCTTAATCAAAGATTTGCTTGGTAGAGTTGAAGGGCTTCTATACACAGTTGCTGATGCTGACGTGACTTCTCCCGACGCTGTTGATGCAGTTAGTACTACCAAGCAGAATAGTGATTGGCTTTCTGGGATTACGAATGCCATGGAACTTGTTTTGAAGGTTTGTTATAAATATTGTCCTTGTGACTCAAAAACAGTGGGGACCAAGACGTTTTCGCTTTTGTTTTGTATTTTCTAAAGGTTTGGATATGAGTTCTGGGATTGTTGAGGATTGGGAGAAGTTTGTTGAAATCATGAAGATTGGGACTGTTCAATTATTGTGAATCGTCAGAGATAAAATTTTGCTTTTGATGGATTATGAAATGAATTATACTGAGTTATGGAAGTCTTGATTGTCTTGTCTATGTTTTTTCTGTTAACTTGCAAGAGCAGAATTGGATTCATTCAGAGCATCGTCGCTGCTCCTCCTATGATAGTTGAGCTGACAAGTTTTGGTTGGAGAATTGTTAGCACTACTATAATCTCAATTACAAAATGTTATTGTTACTTCAGATTGAAAAGGATGAAAATTGACAGACTATATATTGAAAATTGAACTGAATTTCTACTGTTAATTAGTTATGTTAGTTATCACGCAGTCTAAGCTAACATAAGATATAGATGAATATCAGTGCTTCTTAAAAAAAATTCAAACACTCGGTTCTTGAAAAATTGTCTAGTCCTAGTGCGTGAAATTGCAGATTACAGCAAGCTGAATATGGCATTGCAGCGAGGTTCAACTCTGTGAAGTATGTTGTTTATAAGTTTTTAGTTTTAAATGACAGGCAAGCCTAATTCCACTATTATGTGTTGAGGCATATTTCTTGTTTCATACATGGTAGTTATGGTACAATTGTGTAACAAAAATGTTTCAGCTTGATTATATTTATTCCTACAATGATATAGGTTTATAAACCTTGTAACTCTTTTCAGGTTCTTAAAGATGGGCTTTCCACTCTGCACGTTCCCTATGCTTATGGTTTTGCTATCATTTTACTGACAATACTTGTTAAGGCTGCCACTTTTCCTTTGACAAAGAAACAGGTTATTTTGCTTTTATCCTCTCATGGTTTTAACAAAAGTTCTCCTAAAACATTCTTCTTGTTTTACAGCAATTTATTAATTTTCCAAGAATAGATACTTGTTCAACTTAAAATATGCATAAAGTTGGGGTCTTCTTTGTTATCTCATTTAAATAGGTGTCTAATAAAATGTGATGCATAGGTGGAATCAGCAATGTCCATGCAGTCTTTGGCACCTCAAATAAAAGCTATTCAGGAACGATATGCTGGAGATCAGGTCACTCTTTTGTCCCTTTAGGATTGTTGTTATTTTATTCATATTATTGGCTTAAGATTTCTTCTGATTTTGGAGCCTTCTGATTTTTTCTGATATCGATCGTCTGGGATTGTTTGGAAAAATAATTATTTACATTTGGTAGCATGAGGTCCTCCCCAAATTCAAGGGTGATGCAGGGTAATCAGAATATGTACCCTCTTACATTCGCTCTGATGTTTCTTATATTTAACTGTCTTTGCAGGAAAGGATTCAACTTGAAACAGCTCGGTTGTACAAACTAGCTGGTATAAATCCATTGGCAGGTACTAAAGCCATTGTGAAACCCTCCTCTTAATTGATTATATAGAAGACCACAAACGTAAAATGCAGAACAATTATAATCGTTGTAGAGGATTTGCTCTTATTGTATGCCCACCAGTGGAGCGATTTAAATGCTTGTGTGACATTAATCTTGAATTTTTCCTTATACATAATCAAAGTTGTGAATTTTTCCTCTGTTTCTATTTGTTCCAGGATGTCTTCCTACACTTGCCACTATCCCCATATGGATTGGGCTTTATAGAGCTCTTTCTAATGCAGCCGATGAGGTAAACTCCTCCACCATCTTGTGATTCCCCCTTCAGTTACTTTTTCTTTTGTTTAAGAATAAGTCTGGCTTTTCTGCTATATGTTATGCTGAAGCCTTTATTTTTATTGGGCTTCTTTAAAATCAAGGGATTGTTAACGGAAGGCTTCTTCTGGATACCCTCACTATCTGGTCCGACAACTGTTGCTGCTAGGCAAACTGGTAGTGGTACCACTTGGCTTTTCCCCTTCATTGTAAGACTTATCGTCCTCCTCCATTCTATAACAGAGATGTGCATTACTTTGATGTCTGAAGTTTTGCACGCATGTTCGTATTGGGTTAATGTGGTCAAATACCATCTGCATGAGAATTTACTTGATAATAGATCAGCAAGTCTAGTTAAAATATTAAATATGAATTTATAGGTAATTCTAATATTCATGACATGATCTACAAAAAAGTTTTTTGTGCTATGGACATAGTAATGTTCAAGTGAAATCCTATTAACCAATCTTTTGTTGATCTTATGTTAACTATGTGGTTATGTCATCTTTAATAGTTATCTATGAATGTGATCCAGCCCCTTCTAATTCTTATTTTTATTTTATCTAATTCACAGGATGGTCATCCTCCCCTTGGGTGGTCAGATACTCTGGCATATCTTGTCTTGCCTGTTCTTCTGGTTGTCTCTCAATATATCTCTGTACAGATCATGCAACCCCCACAGGTTTGTCATTGCTGTCACATAGTAGTATTTAATTACACTGGAAATAAAAAGTTGTGGTATATCTCTAGTTATGTGTTTGCATATCCTTAGTTTTCTCCAGTGATATTTGTTCTATAATCCATCTTCTTGCTTTCTTGAGCCTCCATTTCAGATCCTAAAATTTCTTTAACACCAAATCAACCATTGACTTATGCGTGTTTATCTTTTCGCTCCCCACTTTTTGTCCATTTCTCTTATTTGATTTTGAAACTAATCATTTATATTTCTCATAACTATATTCAATAAAAAAATTCTGACTGAGCTTTAATTTGACCACTGCCAGAGTAATGATCCGAATGTCAAGAGTTCTCAAGCCATAACAAAGTTACTACCACTGATGATTGGATATTTTGCTCTCTCAGTTCCTTCTGGTTTAAGCCTTTACTGGTAAGCTGCTCAATATTTGTGCTACTTGTCCTATTGAAATAATTTCTTCTAATTCTTTTCCCACCCAATGTAAGTTTCCTTTCATGGTTTATGGTCATTTGCTGGTATCTGATTCAGGCTTACAAACAACATACTGAGTACGGGGCAACAGGTATGGTTGCGGAAATTGGGTGGCGCAAAAAATCCTAAGAAAATTATTGATGACATTATAGAGAAAGAGCCAACCCAAACACTAAAGTCCATTTCCGTAGCACCACCAGCCAAAAAGGTGCTTCAGAAAGAAGAGAAACTGACTCCAGAAGGGCTTCGTCCGGGTGAAAGGTTAAACAGATGGCAGTTTTTTTGATCTCTTGACCTTTTTAAATTTGAATCATATTTCCTTATTCTGTTCAAAATCTCCAGGTTTAAACAACTGAAGGAGCAAGAAGCTCGAAAGAAAAGGCAAAGAGAGGAAGAGATGAGGAAAGCTGAGGAGGCAGCAGCTAACAGACCTCAGATTACCAATGGCAAAGTAAATAAAGAAATCACTCTACTTGAGGGGCAGACTAGTTCTTCTGTAAATGGTAATGATGTCAACTCAGAATTGAAGGATGATGAGAGGTCATCTGCTGATAGGGAAGAAACTCCTGATATTTTAGATGATCGCAAGAATGAAAGAAGTAATCTGCATATGGACAAAAACATTGAGAAGGTACTTTCTTTCCATATTTTTGTTTGAGTTCTCTTGCTTTTGCTAACAGGTCCAACGATCATTTGACTTGGCACCACTGCATGTTTTAGTTGCATAAAGTGCTGTCATCAGGTCTAACTTTTTTTAATCAAGTATTTATCTGAATAAGAACTAGAAGGGACAATACTACAGCTTTCTGGCAAATACCGAGTTGAACTCTGGGAATTTATAGTTATTTCCTCCGTTCATGATTGAAAAGGAAAGGTGTGCATTAATCAAACTGAGATATAGAACTCGAGTCTTCTGTAAATCTAGTAGTTATTTTGTGTTTCGTGGGTTGTTCTGTAGTATGTGAGAGGCTTGCTAATGAACTTAAGTCAAACTAGCTGCCGGTGCTTCTACACCTTCATGTTCCTCTGTTCATTCAGTTGTAATTTATTAAGTTGCTATTATGCAATTCGAGTTCATGTTGAATGGCTAATACAGAAGTGAGTTATGGTCTTAGAATGGAAATGTTTTTGATTTATTTCTATTCCATTTGCTGCTTAGTCATATAAGGAGTCGCAGCACGAAATTCCTTTATGCATATGGTCTTCAAGACTTGCTGATTTAGGAACCTATCTAAAGGGGGTTTTGAAGAGGAAGTGGGTAGGGAAAAACCTTCATGAGATACAGGGTAGTATAGCTACCGTTGAAATGGACAGACCAGTGTCTACTCTAGCGAGTTAGTTTTACTCAGTTCATTTGCAAGACCGCCACTTTAAACCATATGGCCCTTTAGAAAAAAATGCCCAGAAAATATGTTGTGATTTAAAAAGATATACAGGACAGTGTAGGCTAACGCAATGTAGGGTTAAGTCGAAATTATCCACAATCAAACTAAATGGCCATGTTTATGGCTCTCCCACAGTTCATATTGGTAACCCCCCTGTTCTTCTCATTGTGATTTTCTGTTTCATGTTTTGACTATCCAGGATTAAGTCTCTTGCTACATTTGAAAGCGCAAATATATGTCCGAGAAGAAAATAGATAGCACGACGGCAACAACTGAGCTAGTGCAGAGAGAGGCTCTCAGTTATTCTAGAGCATCTTTTACTTGTTATGTTTTGCGATGCCTAGTCACAATTTGATCACCGTTGCTGAACAATGTATGAGTTTTGGCTGATACATTGAAATGATGTAAATTTTATTATTAGAGGTGAGAATGATATAGAACTAGTGAAAGAGAGAGCTAGTGACTTTTGTAGCATCTTATATGCATGTAGCCATGCAATAGGAGTTGGGTCAATTTCGCCCATATCAGTGAGCTGAAAAATTCTTATTAATTATACCCGCTTTCACAGAAACCGCATATTAAGAAAGCATTTCTACAACCTGTGTTCTATATAAATATATAATTTCACATGGTGCAAATTTCAATGCTTTTATGCTTCGACTGTCTTCATTTCTTCAAAATATAAATTCAAGTATATTTTGCTCACTTTACGTCTAAGCTGTGACTTTAGTTTTTTGAAATTTATTGTACATATAGTCGAAGATTTCATTTTAACAAGGGCTGATACATGTATGAATTGTTTGTCAAACCTATTTTTGTGGGTTTAGTTTAATCAGGTTCTAATATAATGATGTAAAACTTCTAGTTTAATACCGAACTATTGACATTTTAAAACAAATCTTATGAACTCCCCTAAAAAAAAAAATCTTATGAGCTATACACAATTACAATTAAATATTCGAATTACTGATTTGTAACGAAAATTATTAGGCATGATTACAATGACATACGCACATTATCATAAAAACTAATAAAAATATTTCAAAAAATTTCAATTATTAGCAAAATTACATGACCCAGTTGAAAATTAGTACTCTCTCCGTCTAGGGATGACAATTTACCCGCAAAAACCCGAACCTATTAGGGTGGGTTTGAGAGGCATTTGATATCCACGGATAGTTTCGTGGTTAAAATTCACTATCCATTTAGTTCGTGGGTATTGGTTTGGATACTTACTATCCATACCCGCGAAACTCGTTTACCCGCGAAAAATATCCTCAAAAATATCCGCTAATTACCCGTGAAATACCCGTTAAATTTGTTATAAATTTATAATTAAGTTTTATTTTGTGGGTATCCAATAGATAGTGGGTGGCTGGTATCCGGCGGATAGTGGGTGGCGGGTATCCGACGGATAGTGGGTGGTAGGTATTCAACAGATA